>NC_066315.1:121512373-121514873 GCF_022539315.1 Serinus canaria
GGCTAAAAAGCAGATGGGAATAAAAACAATAGGCTAAGAAGCCTCTTGGTCTTCTTTCCCAGCACTTAGCACTGTGGCTAACCTAGCATTCCTTTCCCATTATTCCATCCTCTTGATCAGATCACGTTCTTTTTAATCATTTCACAAACACTGTCTCACTGGACCGTAGAAGAGGGCTGGGACAATCTCAATTAAAAAACAGAGGTAAAACTGGCATTTGTGATTCTTTGTTCTAATGGGAACTCTGCATTTTAAATGCAGAGGAATTCTCCTATTGTTCAGAAAGCACCCCCTTTTCATTAGCAAATCTGGCTGTAGGTGGGTTTTTGTAATTTAGCTGAGCAGAGTTTAGAGAACAGTTTCTCCAGGAGGAAAGCAGAGGTTAGCAATTTAAGGTTTTCTGTATATTGGCCATTAGTTCCGAGAAAAGGATTTATATGATCAAAGTTGGTGGCCTTGTGAATTACTGAGAGAACTTTAAATACTAAGCAGAGCGGCAGGTATGTATTTCTGTGAACTCAGCTGATAGCACTGGCAGAGATTTGATTTTTTCTTAATATCTTAAGGCTGTAGAGATACGTGCTTAATATATATCCATTTTGCTTTTTTTTTTTAATATGCTGTATGGTTTTCATTGTGATTTCTTTTGTAAAGAGGATTGAAATCTTTTGTAGAGACTTTGTGGAAAAATGTTTGTTCTGAGGCAGTCCTTGTAATTTTTTTTATCTATGACTTTGTGAAACTTTGTTGTAACTCTTGCAGAAGGTCTCTGGGGAGGAGATTTTTTGGTTTTATTTTTCAATACTGAAGATGCCGTAGCCTCTAATGGATGCATCTTCCATCATATGTTATGTACGATCAGTAAGTTATGCCAGTAATTTTTAATTCCTCATCAAGGTATAATGATTTCATCTACCTTATCTGATAGCAAACATGGCCACAAAGACTGTAAACAGCTCAAGTATGGAAATATACATTACGGTTTCTCCCTGTGCTGCTCGTCAGTTCAAAGATTTAGTATTTGTTTTAATTGGAATGAAATATACTCTTGTTTATACAATTGTGATCAGAGGGCTGATGTCATTGTTTAGTACTGATTAATACTGAAGTTATATAAGGAGACAACTATAAATGTGCAGCTTATTTAAAAATGTTGATTAAGTAACAGAAAAGATGTTATGACACTTGTTACTGTGCTGGTTTTGTTTTTTCACTTTGACTGTGTGGTAAAAGGTTTAAAAATATAGTTTACTTCTGCTAAATCTTTTAAGAGAAAATTGCAACAGCACGACTGTTCAGCACAGGGCTGTGGGAAGAAGGGGAAGGGTGAGATGCTTTGCTGCAGAACCCATTTTGTATCTGCCTAAAATTACTTACTGCTCATAAATGCCATCTGGCCCCAGTATGGTGTGCATGCCCAGGACTGTAAGTGGCAACTGTTTCTGTGTGTGTGCACTGGACACTGTGATGCTGTGGGATTCCGTAGTACACTGCAGTATGGGTAAAGCCTGCTTCAAGCAGAAAAGGTTAAATGGAAAGCCTCAGATAGGGCTAAAATACTTTCAGAGAGTTGTATTTGGTTCCATTTGCTGTATTAGCTCCTTTTTATCAGTTAGTTTTACCTACTAAAGAGGTTTCACCCTGACTGATCCTTTCGTGGTGCTGGGTAGGGCAGAGTTACTGCACATGCATCCCTGTATCATTGCTGGGAAACAAAACAGAAGTACTGCTGCCTCTTTTTCTGTGCAGTGGCCCAAAAGACTTCTTGTACACATGTGTGTGTGTCTTCTTGCTTGCATGTGTGTTTACATGTGACTGAAATAGCCTCACAAGTGCAGTTGCTGAGTGCATACATGTAAAAATACTTTGTACCAGCATTGTTTATCCTTTTGTGTCAGAGTTGAGAGATATCTGTGTGAAGACATTTATACCAGTCCTCTACAGATGGAAGGGGCTGGGAGCTGCTTTCTGGTGCAACTCTCCTTGAGCAACTTTTTATCTGTAGAGAAGGCCTTCGGAGGAGAATACGTTAGATGTGCAGGCTTTCTTCAGGATGCATACACTGTGCAGATTTGCCAAATGGGAAGGTAAACATGCTTATCTCTGGACCAATTAGAGAATTATTAAGTTTCCATGCTCATTGTGATCAGATTATTTCAAAAGGTTTTTAAATTGCATGTGTGCCATGAGCAAACTTAACCTGGTTCTCATCAGTGATTAAAATTACACACCAAGCTTTGTGACGTTTGATTCAGGAGCAATTAGGCTGTCATTTTAGCCATCTCAGATACCAAAACTAATTTTGATTCATTTTCATTCTATGCAAATCTTCTGATGTATCTTAAACTGATCACTTCCTCTCTCTGATGTAGCTGACAAGATTAGACTTGATTACACTTAAAAAAAATTAAGCAGCTATCCTTCATACTTAATATCTCAGTGACCTTCACTGAAGCCTTTGTAGGGAAGGATTTTTTTTTTATCCCAAAATCACACTGAG
>NC_066315.1:121519873-121564873 GCF_022539315.1 Serinus canaria
CATGCCCAGTAGGAGTAATTAAAGCTATCTGATGAGGGAATTTAGAAGCTGAAAGGGATGATTGTAATTGATCCTGATTCAATCCTATTACAGCTTTTTATAGTTTAAGCTCTAGAGAAAGCAAACTCCTTGTCAAGGCTTTATTTTACGGATTCCTTTGTGTGTGCTATGCTTGCTGGTCTCTACTTTCCCTTTTAATTTTTTTTCTCCTGTAGTAAATAATGAGCTGCCGCCTGAAATCCGGCTTGCCAGTGGTCAGCTAATGGGTGATGACCTGTCCCTCCTTACTGCAGGAGAGCTGTCACCTTATATCAGTGACCCAGCGCTGAAGCTTTTCCAGTGTGCTGTTTGCAACAAATTCACCTCTGACAGCCTGGAGGCCCTAAGTGTGCATGTGAGCAGTGAGCGCTCACTCCCCGAAGAGGAGTGGAGGGCTGTAATTGGAGACATCTACCAGTGCAAGCTCTGTAACTACAACACTCAGCTCAAAGCGAACTTCCAGCTCCACTGCAAGACTGACAAACATATGCAGAAATATCAACTGGTGGCTCACATTAAAGAAGGCGGCAAAACTAATGAGTGGAGGCTGAAGTGTATTGCCATTGGCAACCCGGTTCACCTGAAATGTAACGCCTGTGACTATTACACCAACAGCGTGGATAAATTGCGCTTACATACTACCAATCACAGGCATGAGGCAGCCCTGAAACTCTACAAGGTAAGTCTGTGACAGCAACTCCAGCCAGCACCGAGTAGGCTGGGGAATTAACCCGTTCAGGGCTCATCAATCAGGACTTTGATGAATTAGTAGAGCAAATGTTTATTGAACATGCATATAGTCAAACAAAAACTGCAGGTTAGTCAGGGAGGAGTGCTCCAGATGAGTCCTGTTGAGTCGCCTGGGGGTCGTTTAGGAGGTGCTTTCTGCAAACACAGGGCCCATAAGTAATTTTTTAAAAAAGTTCTCTCATAATAAATGGTGTTTTACATCTCTCATAACCTTTTCAGACTTTGTCCGTTACATTTTGATCAGAAGCTTGACAGATATTATGGAAAATGATGTTTTTCCCATACTGTGCATAGGGAAAGGAGCTCGCTTTCTGGCATATGTGTCTGTTTGCAACCATAATGTATCACAGCCAAGTTATTTTACATTGGAATTTTCAGTAAGCACATGCATTATGCCACGTTATTACAAAGGATATTCAAAAGTAAGCACTGTCATCCTTTTGTCTGCCCTTTTTTTCCAAACCAGTAATGATTTTTCACGAACATGAAAGGGTGTGGTGTAGATAAATATGTTAGTAGAATGGCAACTATATTTTTATCTTTACTGGAAAAAACTATGTGGATATAATGAATATGTGGGAGTGATGAATACCATTTATTACACAACTTGTCATGACTTTTTCCAAACCCTAATTATGGGGTAACTTATTTTCTGCAGTGTGTTTACTGGATTGGCTTGATTGTCTTGGTTCATGTACAAAATATAACACATTCATTTCCAAGATGAATAACTTTGTAACTTATTAAAACTTCTTTTGTCTAGGGGATATAAAAATTCAGGAAATATTGCAAACCATTAGTCACTGTAACAAGCTCTAAATATGATTAGAAAATCCATTTTGCAAGTGTTATCTATTGATTTATACTAGAAATCTGTGATAACTAAACTATCAGGAGTCATCTGCTGATTACAGCAACTATGCTGGTTTTCTAATCATGTTGAAGACCTGTACATATAGAACAAATATGGAAAAGTCTCAGCAGACCTCTAGTTTCAGGAAGAAATAACATTTTTCTGGTGTTCAGCCATGTTCAAATGGTTGGTCTGAGCTATGGTCTGAGCTATTTGAACATGGTTCAGCCATGTTCAAATGGTCTGGTCTGTACATGCTACACAGGCAGTAACATGGATTTTCATTTTATAACCTTATAGTTGTAACCTTGGTGCATCTGCTGTGAGCAAAAATGGCAGTAACACAAATTTTGGTCTATTATACCGTCCCACGGTGCTGGCTGCTCTGCTAATTTAATAATATATTTTATTCAAATTGCATTTTTGCTTAATTCTAGAGGGTGTTATTTTTTGCTGTTTTTTTTAAAGGTCTGAAATCCTGTTACAAAAAGTACGAAAAGAGCTGAGAGTCTAGTGGCATAGCGTGCCTCTTCAGCAAAACACCCTTTAGAGGTTCCTGCTCCCTGTCATCTGTGAAACCATTCCTTGATTCCTCCATTTACATTATGCAGCCACAATCTAAGTCAGGGTTTGTAAAAAAAAAAAAAAAAAAAAACCAAACAACCCCCCCCATTTTTGGTCCCCATCTGTTTTTTGGAGTGTTAACCTGCATTATTTCAATTATTTGTTCTAGAATGCCACCATTCAAAGAAATGCTACTGCAAACGGTGCCACAGACAGTAACGATAGAGTAGGAGAAGGGAAGACAGAAGGCTTTTCTCAGATGGCTTTACTGCCAAAGCTTCTGAATTTGAAATTTCAATTTAAATTGTTGAAAACAAGATGCCGGTTGCTTATTTAAAAAAAAAACCAAAACAACAAACTATAGTCACAAGGTACTCAAACAACCTACTCAAAAGAGTACTTTCTCTTCACTCACTCAACCTGATCCCTAGAGAAACCTTCATCAAATATGTTTGGGTTTCCAGCCTGTCCTACAAAATATTTGATGTGGGATGCTATGGGAGAGAGTATTAGCTTTTGTCCCTCTTCACTGAAAATGTCCTGCTGCTGGATCTGCTTCTTTGTCAGATCCTGGTTTGTTAGATGGAGCAGCTCAGTAGCATCTTGGTAGCAGCTATCATGCGCAGCAAGGGACCATCACTAGCCTTTGGAGCTCAGTCTTTGAATCAGTTAAGGACATCCCAGTGGAAATGGAATCCATAAACTCCCGGACACCCTCTAGGCTTCATGGCCTAAGCAGGACAATTGAAAGTGTCTGGCTGTTAACCATAGGGTTCCAACTCTACTGATGCATGTATTTTTAAAGGACTTGTCCCTAGGATTGCTAGTGAGTGTCTCAGCTTTTTAAAAAGTTTCTGTCCCTCATGACTTCCTAGAGAATCTTGGAAATTTGAACCCCTCCAGGTTTAATGACTCTCAGAAAACAGCATATACACACACATACACTATTTTCATATAATTTCATTTCAAGGTTATTTTGAAGGAGAGTGATGTCACATCGAAAATATCAGTTGGAGTACTAGTGGGGTTTTTTTAAGATTTGGGGTTGGCATGAAGTGCTACAATGTGTCCCAAATGACCAAGATGTTCTAGATGTGTGTGCTCTATAATAGAATGTAATGCCTCTGTACGTCACCCAGAAAATGCTGCTCTTAATTGTAAGTGTACATTCAGGCCTCAAGATGTAAATAAATGCAGTTTTGAAAATCTGCTTAGTTATCTGCTAGCAGACTTGATAGTTTTGTCAGGTCTTGGTGTAGCTGTTGACACCAAGAGAGCTGTAAATTTTTTTTCTCATGATCCATCAGATGAACTTTTAGAGCACCTAAGGAAAAAAAGAACAATAATTTGTATGAATAATAGATATATGCCTTAGGAGCAATATCGAATATTCATGTGTTTATATTCAAGCAGCTCCTCTTTTTTAAAATTAAGGTGCTGTGAATATGGTTAGGCAATAAAAAGTTTAATACTAAAACCATCTGTAAGGACAGAAGAAGAATCTGTGGCTTTGTTCCTTTGCTTTGTCAAGTACCTCAAAGTTTTTCTTCAGTCATTTATATTTGTTTAAATGTTATTGTTTTGTGAATTTTCTTCTCATAAATGTTGCCATAACAGCTTGATTTTTCTCCCTGTGCTTAACTATTGATGGAATAAAAGGATGTCTTTTCATAGCCGTAGCTTTTAAAGCAGCCACGAACATCAGAGCTTCTCTTCTGGAGCGGTATAATTTTAGGCAGTACGGAAATGTCACTTTTAGAGTTAGAGTCTAAATGTGGCAAAGTGGAACCTTTAGCTGTTTTCTAAGTTATTTAAAGAAGAAATGGCCTGGTTGTTCCTTACAGAAGTGCAGTATTCAAATGGTGTTGGTAATGTGGCTGCTAAGAACCAGAACAAAGACGGCCTCACCCTAAATGAACTCAGCTTGGCCTAAATGAATTTCCCAAAGACTTACTTTTGGAATTGTGGAGCTTGATATTAGCAAATTAAACCACAGAAGAGTTGCAAGTTCTTGGCAGCATCCATCAAGAAGCATTCAGAGACTCCACAAGTAAACAGAGAAAGCTTCTATAGCAACAGAGTGCATTTCCATTCTGCAGGAGGAAGTATTCAGCTTCTGCAGATTTGGGAAGCTGAGGCAGGACGGTAATCAGTCTCTGTGGATGTAAAATACATATAGCTGGAACTGCTCTTAAGGCAGCCATTTTGTAGCTTAGTCAAATAGCTTTCAGGAAACTGCATATATCATGTCCTGTGCTCATAAAATAGTTTCCAAATACTTTTCTTAATAAATAAATAAGTCCAAGACAGCATTTTTTAAAAGTAAACTGGAATGTCTGAAAGTAAAATTTACTTAACCAAGCAACTGAATGACATGATCAATTTCTAATCACAAATTAATATTTGAAGCCAGTTTATCAAAATATTATTTTATCAGCTAATAATACCTAGTAATTGCTTTTATACTGTGTATTTACTGCAGTTTACATTGTGTATGCAGCTATTTAGAAGCTCAGGGCAAGTGAGAGGCAGCAGTTAGCAGACTATACGAGAACTACCTTGGGCTTCCTTTTATTGAGAAAATATTGATCCACAACACTATTTATGCTGTGATTTTTAAGTTTTGGTATATCTCTTTACCTCACGTGTTCTCAAGCAGTAAAGATACCACCAAAAGGAGTGACCTGATTTCAGTTTTAAGAAGGTTAAAGGTTAAAGGTTAGCTCAAAAGCATCATCTGCCTAGCTGCTTAACTTTAAACTGATCAATTTAATGAAAATCTGTTTTGCAGATGGTGTTGTAATGTCTTTGGCAGGATTTAGGCAGCTTTAACATTAGACGTATGCTAGTAAAAATTATTCCTTTATTTGACCAGAACAACACCTTTTCTTTTATGTTTTAAGGTAAAAGGCATGTGGGATATGGTATTTTGGCAAAGGACCCAGAAGCAGAAAGTGTTGATGGTCTTTCCATATGGGCTCAAAACCAGAATACCCTTATGTCTATTGCTAACGATGACTGAAGAAACAAACAAAGCTGTATTCATTTTTTTACCATAATGTTTTACTTTGAACCCATAAAAAAGCATTTCACTCAGACCTGTCCTTGGAAAAGGCTCGTCTTCTCTGCTTAGGGTGGAATGCAACAGCATGAACTTTTTTAATCTGGCAGAGCACACCGATTGTCTCTTTCAGGCCTTGCATTTGTACGTCAGAAGTATTCTTTCCCTTGCTCACAAACCACACAGTAATTGTGTTACTTAGCTGTAGATACTATAAATAAGAAGGCAAATCAGTCAATCCAAATGGTAAGTTTTATCTGATGTAGGTTGTCTGAATAAACAAAGAATTAGATCCTTGGGAGTGTAAAGCAGAGCTTTGTGTTTATGTCTTCTGAGAATCAAGCCCTCACAGTTTTTGCCAAGATAATTAAGTTTCAGCACAACCATGTCTTTCTATTTTCAGATGTATGCAATTCAATAGGAATTTCTTGGGCTGCTAATGCAATGCTATTATATGTTAGCTTTGTAATTAGCTAGGACTCTATCCCTTTGCTGAAATGCGTTGTAATATTACACACACAAGCATAGTTTGCATGTAAGCAGTTATGAAGTGGTGCCCTTTGTTTCATATTGACCTTCCAACTTATTTAAAAGAGAGTTTACAATGAGCCTTTGTTTTGTCCTCAAGTGATCATAAACAGCTTTCTAAAGAGTCCAATAAAATGAGAGAATCACAAATGTATAACATCACATATGGAAAGGGTGGAAGAACAAATGGGGCTTTTGCTGTATTTTATAGGATGGATTTATAATCTGTTCTTGGGTCACTTAGGGCCAAGAATTTTCATGGTCAGCTGCTTGGTCCTGCTAGCTAGCATCCTCTGCAGGAAAGGCAAATACCATGCAGCACCTGCTCTTCAGCTGGGGCTCTGCATTGCTCTTTAAAGCGAGGTGTCCACTTCTCTGCTGGTTCAAAGTCAAAAGATTAATCAGACCAGCTTCTTTTTTCTTCATCTGTCATCAGTGAAGCAGAATAGTCTGTCTGGATTCCATAATGCTGTTTGCATATTTGGATTTTCAATCAGCCAGGAATATTGAATGCTTTGCTCATCTTTATCACGTGCAGGAGGCACAAGTGGGATTTAGTCCTTAGGTAACTTTTAGTGTAACAGTTCCCCAAGGAACACTGCTTGGTTTTTTCTCATTATCCTTGTTCTGGATGAAAGCGTGGTTGTTAGGAATTAACAACTGAGGGGGATGTGAAGTATATGCACATGGGGACAAATGGACTAACAGCCCAAATCACTTTGTTTGCTTTAGTCTGTTTGGCATGAAATGTTGGTACTTGATCAGCTTGGAATTAACAGAAAGTGACATTCTTTTCATTTCAATTGTCCTGCACTAACTTTTTAATATAAAATAAAATATCCTACAAATATGCCAATCCAATTATTTTACTGTCATTGTCCCAATATGATGGTAAAAGAGGTCAGGAGATTGTGCAGCATTGATTTGCATAAAAATCATTGAGGAAAGGAAATTGGAATATGTCTGCACACCTGAGGAGCTAAACCAAGCTTTGCTTGATGTTATTCTTTTTGGTTGTTTGGAATAAAAATGTTTTCAGTGATAAACAAAAGTTATTCTAATTTGTTCCTCAACACAAGCCTCATATAAAGGATAGAAGGTATTTCAATTTTTAAAGTCCTTTGAGATTTATGTTCACTTATGGTTTTAAATGTTTTATGAAATTTAATTTCCACTGCAAGTTTCAGATACTGTAATTCAGATTATGTTGTTGTGCTTACATGTATAAAGAGAAACCAGTGTTCAAAGAACATCATGTCTAGTCACAGCTATACATACATTGTGCAGTACAAAAAATGTATGTGCCTACTACATGTACGTGTAAACTATAGACAAGAATATTTATTAAAAATCCAAAAACTCCCCAGCTAAGAAAAAAAACATTTTTTGGCTGGCAAAATAGCAATTTCAAAAATACCCTTTTTTTGATAATAAAACAGTAGAGAAAGCATTTTCACATTATATTTTAGGTACATTTAATTTGATATTCAGATGTCTGGCTGTCTCTTACATAATGGTCCTTGTTAAAAAATAACCTATTTTGTATTCAGCTTATGGAACACTGCTGAAACAGAGAGATGTTCTCAAATCAGAGTTTAAAGAATTTTCATGTTCTTCCATTGAAATGCTGTCCAGAATCCCAGTCTGTGTGTCCTGGCTAGGGGGGTGTGAGGCTGCTCTTGGAAAGGAGGCTGTACCAGACTACTTGCAGTGTGCAGCCTGCCCAGGGGAGCCCGAGTGAGTAGGTCCTCTTGGAGAGCAGGAAAAGTGAGCAAGGAGAGCCAAAGCAGCAGAAA
Source organism: Serinus canaria (assembly GCF_022539315.1). Lineage (NCBI taxonomy): Eukaryota > Metazoa > Chordata > Aves > Passeriformes > Fringillidae > Serinus > Serinus canaria. The sequence goes on from NC_066315.1 coordinate 121,527,465, forward strand.
GAGCATCAGCCTCATTTACTCAGTATGCTCAACACACAAAATGGCTGTATAACAGATATTTCTTGTGCCTGGAGTTCTTTCATTCTGACATTAAGAGAAATATGTAATTATTTCTGACTGAGATTCAAAGCAGAGATGCAGTGTATAGTGTATGTAGGAGTATTGTGTCAATGTGAGAGCATATGTATGTGTGCATTAATAGATTGCAGCTATGGATTTAGCAGCCACTCCCTCCCAGCCTTGCAACATAGATTTTCTGGTTACCCATAGGAGATTTTAGCTGATATTATGCAACTCAGTACAGGTGTCTTTTCTAAAATTGTAATTAGTTTTCCAGACTCTCCCAGGTGAGATTTTCCTCTATGCTCTTTTCCACATATTTAAAAATGAGCAGTAAAAAAAAGTAAAAAGACTGACACATGACAGGAAAGTTATATTTTGACATGGATACTTGTAATTTAGCTTTGCTATTGTTTTTGCTAAGTCATTTAGAAGAAACTTTCCCTTGGTCTATGCATTTGTTGGTCCATCCACCAAAATGCCAGAATTGTGATTTTATGGGAGAATTAATGGGAGTAAAATCTTATGGGCCTCAAATGTACAGGACAGGTTTGAGCTTTTTGATACATAGGTTTTGAGACTCTGTTGGTTCTATATATGTCTATATTGCTGGACAGATAAATTAATTTTCTGCATTTCTTCTTTTCTCTCTCCTTTGGGGCACTACTGAAGCAGAAAAGGATAAGAAAGGATAGTGAAGATGCTGGTGTAAAATACGAAGAAATGCAATTTCTGTTGGTTTCAGCAAGGATCAGGCACAATGCAGGAGATGTAGTTTCTTGGATAAACTTTCATGTGTATGTTTGTTGGTAAAATATGATACAGCACAACAGGAAACAGGAATTAATTATGATAAATATGAGTAGAGGATTTATGTTGATAAAACATAAATTACAAGTGGTGGCTTGCAATAATTTTTGAACCTGATAATCTGTTAGACTGGTGTACTTAATACAGGCTGATAGTGCAGACTGATGCTCGTACAACCTCATGCTGATATATTAAAGAAGTGAAGCTTTGCTAAGAACTTCAAGACCTTTGCTTTGTGGGCAACCATGAAGGAGTATGTCATAGAAATTATCCCCTTGGTCTGCAGCAGAACATGCTAGCCCTTCAGTACTGCAGCAGACAGAGCCACAGCATATTGTGCACCATAGCCTCAGGGGAAACTGTGTGTTCTACTCTACCAGTGGGAAGGAAGGCATTAAAATAATCCTTAGCTTTTAAAGGCAGGGGGTATTGAAGAAAACAAAAATTGAGCAAAGGTAGTCTTTGGATGATGAAGTGTGCAAATTCCCATGCCTTGGGCATCCTACTGCAGAAGCAGTTACAATAACAGAAAAAAAAAGGGTTTGTCATGTATGAGGGGTATGAGCAATACTACTTGGTTATATGCATGAATAGGAAACATACTGCTAATGGGAGCTCTGGATAGTAACATACTAGGAAGCCCAGCACATAAGGGCAGTATTCAGTGTTCTGCCCAAAGAGGTTGTTCATTTGTAGTCCCTGTTCTCCCTTGTAAACACTCTCTAAAATCAAGAACATGCACTACTTCCTTGCACTGCTCCTGGGGGAAAGAACCATAGAGACACCTTTACCCATAAAGATGGCACAGAATCTGCTGCTCTGGGATTGTTTTTACCCCAGCCTTTAACAGAAAACTAGATTACTCTTAGAGAAAGTTCAAGATGACTCCTTTAAAACAAAGGCCAGCAGTGAAAACTCTTCTTTCCAGAACTTTCTCGGGCAATTCCAAAGGTCTGCATCTCTTGATTTTAGTTGTTTAGCACATATGGAATTTTTCCATTGGCATCCTAAGCTTGTGTTTGGACCTGTAGCACTTCTTGGGTGGGGGAGGTCAGTTGTCTCCAAAGAACTTTATTAAAAGAAAGATGATTTCCATGGATAATCCTAAGATAATGCAAGTGGCTCAAGTGTTGTAATTGCTATAATTGATGTTATCCTTATCCTAAATTCAAAACTTTGGGTCCTAATAGTAAAGGAGTAGGAAAGGCACTTCTTATTCACAGAATCATAGAATCAGAATCTGGTATTGGAAGGGACTTATAAGGATTATTGAATCAAACTTCCTCTCCTGGCAAGACACCTAAAACTAAACTATATGACTGTCATCCAGATGCTCCTTGAACTCTGACAGGATTGGTGCTGTGACCACTTCCCTGAGAAACCTGTGCCAGTGGCCAACCACTCTCTCAGTAACGAGCCTTTCCCTACTGTCCAAGCTGAACTTCCCCTGACATAGCTTCATACCATTCAGACAACAATGTTCCTGTTTTCTGTGTAACCTAGACAAAAGCTTGCTCTATGAGAAATAAATTGAGGAAAAAAATACTAACATTCTCTAATTGAATAAACACTTTGTGAATGACCAGAAACTTGATATTTTTACAATGAAAACAATGAAACAAAGTCTAAGGAGCATCTTGGTATTCTTGTTTGGGTGCTAGTGATGAGAGCATGGAAAAAAGCTTGCTTTACTACTGAAATGAGACAGCTTTAGTATCTAGATGTTACTATTTTGGAAACGCCCTTGGGCATTTGCAAATATGTAAGCAGCTAATGAATGGCTGGAAATTAGGAAGAATAAAGTGGCTGGAAAAAAAATGAATCCAAACTGCAAGTGTTTCTGAAAACCTTACGTCCTTATTTGTTCAGGAGCTTCTGTGACTCAAAATCTTGCCCCAGGAGGAAGCTGGAATCCTGAGATACGTCAGGACAGGATCTTCTGAAGTCAGGTCTCAGATGAAAAAGATCACAGGCCACAGAAAATAGTTTAGGACTAATTTTACCAAATTTCTGACCTAGTCTGGGCAGATTTGAGAGCACTGATGTATTGATAGTCCCCTGGGTCTAACCCTGTTGCAGATGCATCTCAGTAATAGGTGTTGTATCTAGGCTGTGGATATCCTTTGTCACTTTTTGATTTACTAAGGTAGTCTCATAGGTCACAATGAATTGGATATGCTGTCAATGTGCTCTGTCTCTCTGTTCCTGTCTCCACTGGTGTGTTTTGTAGTGTGTCAGGCTTCAACAATATCTTCTCAACACTTGAATTTCTGTGACTTATAGAACTCAATGAATAAAAATCTTTGTAGCTAGTCATTAGGACTGCTTACAGGTATTTTTGAGGAAGAGCAAATCCTTACTCAGACACTCCGTAGTCACTTTGAAAAATTTTTTTTGCCTTTTTGTGTTGTCTTTTTTTATTTTTCAAAAAATGAAAATAGGTTTGTGGGATCATCTCTGACTCAATATGTTACATGTAGGGGGTTGGATCCAAGAAGTCTTGCTAGGATATTTATTTTCTTTTATTTCATGAGTTTTTCACTGAGAAGCTCAAATTCTGTGGCCTCAGCTACCTCAAAATCATCAAAGAGATGATAAGGTTTGCCCAAAGCATTTTGGGGCACACAAAATACAAGAGCTATACTGGTTTTGAAGAGTTCTGTGTAAGTAACAATTTTTATGATAAGGAAGAGTTGAGCTGGTAATCAAAAAAAGGAGACTCTGAAATCTCATGCTATAGAGAGCCTGTATACCAATTTACTTAGCTTTTGTGCTCTCCAGATACAAAGGTTTTATGCCTCATGTGTCCACAACAGGAACTAAACAAATGTCTTTCCTTTACTTCTAGTAGTTGTTTGTCCTAATAGATTTAGAAGGTAAGGTCAATACTGTCTGTACTGGGAAACAGAGCATGGCTCTGGGGAAAAAAACCCCAGCGTGTCTCTAACTGAGCACAGGTGATTGAGAGGTTGGCCTGTAGTACATCTGACAGTCTAAATGGTCCTCATAGAATTATAATTAAGCATAACAAGTTTTTCACATATGTCTGTCTTTCTGTCTGCATATATTTATTTTTTCTTGGACTTAAAAGTGTCTGTAGTTGGGAAGGATGAATTGGAGCATTGGGAAGAGTTAGAGGTGGAGGCTGAAGTTGTTCATGCTCACAAGAGAGACACTTATCCTACAGTAGTGTTAGAAGAGAAGTTGTGATTGTTGGAGGATGGTTTTCTTGCACAGGGGGTGCAGTGGACAGTAAAAAAAGGGCAGGAGTAAGTGCTTAAAAAAGTGTGCACTTCCCAGGAACATAGACAGGATTTAAAACTCTGTGTGTCCATACGTACCCCAGGCTGCTCCTGTCATCTTCCACAGTGCTGTACAAAGGTCTGTATATCTTAGCATCTGCTGCAGTCAAGGTTGGATTTCCATTTTTCTTCTAATTTCCTTCTCCCAGTTACTTGTAATTTTCTTATACACATTTTAAGGGCTGAAATTATCAGGATTTGGTCTGGGTATAGAGAATATTTCTTTTTTTTCTTTGGAACTTTTTCTGAGTCACTTAATCATGAGATATCTTTCCAACCTGTCCTAATGAAAAATACTCTATTGCAAATAAAGTTAGTTAAGTACATTTTTTGAAGTGGCTGTCCATAACAGAAGAGAATGTTATTTTAAAAGCAACAACACATTAATAGGCCAAGTATGCAATCACTGTCCTATCACAGCAAATTATACCATTAGTCCACCTTATCTAATCTCTTTGCTACAGACTGCCTAACAACAATTGCTTCTGAGAGCAAAGCAGACCCAAAAAAAAAAAAAAAAAGAAAAAGAAAAAGATTCCATGGGCAAATGTAGAATAATGTTGCTTATACAGGAAAATGCTGTTCTTTTCATTTGTCCTCTGTACTTTGTAATGAATTAACATCACACAAATTCAAGTATATATTTTTCCCCAGCAAAGTTGCCTTTGGGTAGTCTTATAGGTATACAAACATCAAATCAGTTTATAAAGTGAACTTCTGGCTCAATCACATGCAGTGGGAAGGAGTTCCACTGGTTAATTTAACCTCCATACAGATTTTTTTTTTGGCTTTTAAAATTTTCTGTAATTATTTTTTAACTTTTATTTGTTTTTATTCATCTGGTAATAGAATGAAAAAGATCATGTGTTCTTACTTGCTTTATGATCTTTTACATAATTTTTATAACTTCACAACAATCTTTATGATTACTTTATGGTCTTTTTATCATGCCTCTCTTTTATTTACACAAAATATGTCAATCCATTCAGTCTTGCTTTTAGTGGAAGTTCTTCCACATTTCTGCTAATCCCATCACTGATCTCTGAACTCCTTTTACCAGTATTAAATTTTTCTGGAGATACACAGATATTTCAGAACTGAACACGCTGTTCTCAGTGGAACTGTATGATCTTACTGTCCCATGCCTGGTGCATCCAAAAATATAATCTGCTTTAAACAAATCCTATTGCAGTCTGTGCTGGAAATATGTTGCCTTTCATTACATGCTTCTTCCCACGCCCCCCCTTCAAACTGATGCTGAAGTGTCCTGGAGTGGCTGCATTTAACTCAGACACCAGTAAAGTGCTTGATTGGTTCAAAGTATTCCTTCTAATACACATTTTCTTGGATTTATCCATCCATACTGAGTTTCTTCTGCATGCTCAGCTAACTTTAAAAGTATCTGGCATTTCTCACAGTTCTTTGGCTGGTCTTGACTGTCATGAGTTCCTTTATGACTTCTGCAGGATCAGTCCTAGTTTGCAGTTAGAAGACACAGAGGTAATTTTTGTTCTGTTAAATGCCCTGGTAGTTCATGTAGCTTGTTTTCTGCCTCTGTCATTTTAGTTTTTTGCCCCTCTGTTACATTACATGGTTAGGCTGCTTCTGCATAGCCGGCTGAGTGGAAAAAAACTCCAGCTCTGAATGAACCCATGGAGTAACTAAAGTCCCCCTAATATTAGAGTGAGAGAAAGAAGCATCTCCTTGTGCCCATGTCACATTGCCTGTCTCTTCACATTGCCTGCCTCTCAATGCTTTCCCACATGTGTTGCTGTACCTAGTGGCTTGAGGTGCAAATGTCTGTAGGCACTTAAGTATTTGCTGAGCCTGAAGAACAGAAATGGCTAATTAACCACCTCTCTGCAAACATCTACCCAGATATTTATTTACTGATGCAAAACAGAAGATGCTGTTTCTGCATATGGACTGCAGGGCTGAGGCATAACTGCATTTGACTCTTTGTAGTGTCCTTTTTTCATACTGTTTGGTGCTAACTTTAATGTATTATTGATTTTTATTAAGGTATAGCAAGAAATACAGATGGGATGTCTGTTGTGGTTGAACTCATACTGTGGGAGCTATGTTGACTTTTAGGTTGTTCTGGTCTTCATGCTGCTTGACATTAAAACCTTTCACATTAGGGTTTAGAAGAAAAAGAAATACATAGTAACTATGTTACCCTGTATGTAGTGTGAAGTAATCTGAAAATATGATGCCAAATTCCCTCCCCACCAAGTCAGCACAACATTTGAAATGAAATCCTAATTTCAGAGCAAGCCAGAAGTTCAAATTCCCCGTGTGACTGTATATAAACACTAGTTCAGGACAGCCAATACCTGAATTTAAATTAACTGTGCTACCTGCCAGTAGAATGTGCTAAAAGTGGAGAGATTAGGGGTCTGATTTTCTAGAATACTGAGTCCTAGTGGCTCCTCCTGGCAGCATCTGTTTAGCATCCCAGGATCCAAGGTCATGCTCATGAGTGACTGGCACCTCTGTGCTGACTGCCAGCCTCCATCCTTGCACGGCCTTCTTGTCTGGATGTATTGGCTAGTTTGAAATACACAAAAATTGCATCAGAGGATCAATTACTGCTGAAATGTCACTACTGAACCCTGTAATAGTGCTAATTAGTTAAAGCAAAGAGGCACTTATCTTGGCAGCAGATCACTGAATACTTTTTTCACAAAATTAGGTTTGTAATGCTTTACATTCTTTCCCCTCCCTTTTTTGGAGAATTTTAAGTGTATAAATGTTGAGGGTTTTTTTCTTTTTTATTTCTTATGTCCCCATAAAAAGAAATACTTAATGTTTCTCACTATGTCCAGCAATTTCCATCTTAGAATAGCTTACTTTTGTTTGGAGCTCTTTAAGAGGCTATTAGTCATTGGAGAAAACTTGAAACAAGGAAACGTATGACAAACACACAGTCACAGGACAGCCCTCTCTGATTTTGGCTCAGCTCCCTTTCTGCCATTAATGGGGCAAAAAAGAAACTGGAGTTCTGATGCAATTTCCCTGCCGTGGGGGAGGGCAGAGTTATTCTGCTTGTGTCAGGGGGTCCCTGGCTGGCAGGGAGCCATCTGTGTGTGCCCTGTCCTTCCCACCACACACCTCGCAGGAGATGTGGCAGGAGAAGGACTGGGAAGGACAGTAGCAGAAGGGCAGAGTACCTGTAAGTGTGTCTGTGATGAGAGTGAAATCCCTGCTGCCAGGGAGTCGTGGGGAGCCCCCAGGCAGAGCCAGCTCAGGGGGATGCTGGTGGCTTCAGAAAACTTTTTATCTGCTACAGAAAGGCAGTGGCTGCTGTCACAAGCTGTAGGGTCTGACTGCAGTCCTGTGTTTTGATCCCCTGCTCAGGTAGGTTTCATTTTTCTTGTGCTCACCTCGCAGGGAGCCTTCCCAGGCTGCATCAGTGTGTTCTGGGCTGGATGAACTACAAGAGCTCTTTTCCAGCACCAGTTGTCCTTTTTCAGTGCTAAAACATACACAAGGCTGTCATTCACACATCCCATCCCCCAACTTTAGTTTTTGGTGAGGATTATTTCCTCACTATGCCACAAAGATAAGATTCTCAGCTGCCAGTGGCATGAGCAGTCTGTGAAATTTCTATAGTATGAGGTAGGTCATATTGTTAAGCAAAAGTCTAAATATTTGCTAAGATTCAGGAAAAATGCAATGGTTTTGCTAGTTTTTATGCTCTGCAGAATTTGTTTGAAGCTTTAAAAATGTTTTTTGTTTCCTATTAAAATGGTGATGAGAGGAAAGAGTCAGGAAGAATGCAGGCTAAATCCATCTTGTTGCAGTATTGATGATCTCAGTAGTATTACTCCAAGGATAGAGAAGTTTTCCAAAACGACAGTGTTTCTTAACTCTGTCAATTGACTGGGACATGGCTCTCCTGTGGTTTGACTACTGTGGTTTGTCACTACTGTGAGAAATTATCCAGTTCAAAAGTCCTGTTATTTCAGTAATTTCTTGCTGAAATTGATGGTTACTGTTCCTGTTTTTCTCCCAAAGTTTATTTCTAGGGCTTTCCCGTTTGTTTCTGGTGTTCTAGATAAAAGGCTCGTCACAAAAGCAGAGTGAGAGAGACTGCTCTGCAATGAGGATGTGTAAAGGAGGAGAGGATGTGAACTGGGGCTGTCTTCCCTCTCATGGAAGCAGTTTGCCTGTTTGATACAGCGTGAGAGTTGATACAATGAAATCCACTTCCCTAAATATCTTTTACAGACCAAACCAGGTTACTGGGTATTGATAACCATGGCATACTTTGTGGGAGAGCATACACACTAGGAGACCTCATTTATAGCCCATTTCTCCTCCTAAATTATTCCACATTTGTGAGCACTTTTTAAGCAGCTGCTATTTAAAACCAGAAAGCCTCCACCCTAAAAGGCCCCAACCTGTCAGAAACATTTCCTCTCTTGCCTGAAGCTTGGAATTTCACTCCAAAATGCCAGCTCCCTCAGGAGTGTGCATAGTGTCATCCTTGCCTTGTGGTTTACTCTTTGCAACCTCAGTTGCACACACAGACATTTTTTACCACCTCATCACATTTTTCTCCCTTCTCCACCAACATCTCTACGTGTCTGTTTTTCACAGTGCCATTTGCACCTAGATTTCTACAGCTCTTAGCCCAGTTTCACTCTTACCAAACCCTAGACCCCTTTATATTTTTCTCCTTTTCTGCCAATAACTTTCTTTTCCACTTTCTCTTGTGGATGAATGTGAGTGTTTTATGTACATTGTCACGTGCATTGTTGTGAGCATTTCTATTTATCTGGGATGATTGGGATAAAAATTTTATTGTCTTGAGATTGAGCTGACTGTGTTGTTTCAAGTAATAAAGAGAGAAAAAAGGTGTGCTATCACACATTTTGAACGTGCTGCATATTTAGCAATAGGAAAAATATGGTAGAAATTTGTAGGGTGCTCTCTAACTCTATCAATACTCTTTTTTTCATATGACTGCATGTACTGAGCCAAGCCCCAGTAATATTAAGGGGGAAAAATTCTTCTGTAACTTTGTGACTAATATATTTTAGAAACGTCTTACATTTTTCCTGTAATAGCTTTTCCATACATAGTAGCATTTCAGTTTGAAGGTCTGACTTCTCAAAGCATATCAGAGCTAAAAACAAGTGCCAGCATTCTGTTGAAAAGCTGGAAACTTCCCACTTCCAATGCTATGAAGCTCATTTTTCAGACTCAGAGATCATAAGATTAACACATTACTGGTAAAAGGCCCATCCTGGGTGTTGCCCCCATGTAGTCTGAAAGGCAGTTTTTTTGTTTGAAATCAAGGAAGAAGTCTTGATGGTGGTTTGCAGCAAAACCAAACTAATGACAGCTGATTTAAGCTAACTGGGCTGGGAGCATTAACAACAATTACTCTTGGAGACAATTTTAGGTATTGTTTCAAGCATGGAGATTTTGTTGGCACCATCATCTGGGACTCAGTTGAGAATTCTCTGAAGACCATGCTCCTCTACCTTTCACACAACAGGTGTAGAAGTGTGCCTTGAGCAGTCAGAGTGCCCTTTGTGAAGAATTCTGGACCTATGCAGGGTTCATATTGACAATATAAAATCTTCCATGTGGCACCAATAAGGCTGGGATAAAACACATGACATACAATAGTTCCAGACCATGGTCTTTCATTCTTTTTTAGGTATAACCACTAGGGACACATAGGAATAATTATCTGACTATGTACAGGGGTCAAACCAGGGCTTTGATATTCACAGTACATATCCTGATGGGAGTGTGTTGTTTAGGTAGGGTTAATTTTTGTCCCAACTCCAGCAAATGGTAAATTTTCCGTTGAACTTGGTGGAACTAAGATTTCACACACGACACTTAAATCTGTGCTATATAAAGCTTTGTATAAATACATCTGTATATAATATATATATCACAAGCATGTACAAATGTGTTCCTGTATATTTTAGCCAATTACATAAACTGTGTTTAAACTGTCTACTATGCAGATGCCTAGAATGAACAAACTAAAAAAATCTGGATAGAGGTAAAACACTCAGAGAATGTAATGGGAACGTTTTTCACAATTGTAATTTTGAGAGGTTTTGTTCCCTTTATTAGTTGCCTTTCTCTTCTATAAATTCATGTGGGTTCTTTTTTCTAGTTGCATCAATTTTCAGCTACAAATGTTTTACATTATAAAACTGTGTAAAACAGACTAAAAATTGTGAAGTGTAAGAACAGATAATCTGGAGCCTTAAGTGCTTTGGGCAAACTTCTCCTGCCAGCTTTCAGAGATACAGAGGGAGACTGTGTTTGAAACCCCTCATCAGAGCAAAATGAACGTTTTAGTGTTCTCGGACATAATATCAGGCTAACATGCTCCCTGACTGACATCCCGTACATACTGTATAATTGCCAGCCTGCTTCTCCAAGTGCCTTGAAGATTACATTTTTTTAATGTACCAATATTAATAACCAGATGTGATCTTCTTCCTGCCCAGGGGTCAAGCTAGCTGACCAGGTCAGGCTGTTTGTCTGTGTGCACAGACTGTGAAGTCTATTCAGAATGACAGGTATGGGGGGGGAGGCGGGTAGGGTGTTAACCTCAAGACCACCAAAAGGGAGTTCTCCCTGCTGGGAACAAAGACCAGCAGGAGCTTCAGCCTTTTTCAGTACTCCTGGGATTTTAACCAAGTGAACAAAAGATGATGCACAGCTGAAGAAATTCTCTTCACAGCTGATACATAATTTAAGATGTTCAGTTACAAACAACCGGATATGTATTTGTGATTTCATTTGAGCACAGTCCAATTATCTGCAGTCAGTTAATATTTTTGTATGAGTAGTTTCTGTCTGCTGCTTTATATGCTCAGAAGATGCTCAATTGCCAGAATTTGAAAACATGCTAGCCTTGAAAATAGCCCTGGTAGTTAAAGAAATAGCATTAAAACACCAAGAGTTGCTATGGGGTGTTTTGTACCTTCTAGTTAATCTTTGCCAGTCTATGTATAGATTATTTTATAATATAATATAGTTTCATTAAACATGTATTATAAAAACATTTACTTTTAACTCTCTCTTTTTGTTAGGTAAAAAAAAAAAATCAAAAGAAGAAGCTATTTGTTTCCTAATTGATTTTCTACGTTAGTTGTTCATTGAATAGATAAGTAGTGCCTGTGATATTTGATTACAGAGCAAGGCACCCATTTAACCTTCCGTTCTTTCCTGGCCAGGATTTCAAATACAATACAACGTACCTCCCTTAGGCTCAGTAGGATTAGACTGCTAGCAGTAATCCCTGATGCTATGAAATAGACCTGATAGAACTTCAACTCACTTGTTTAGGATTATGCTCATGAATTTCAGTCATCTACTTGTATTAACCCTTTGGGAGCTTGAGTGATTTATGCTGCTATAAATAATAGAACATTATAACAAACAACGGTTGATGCGTATCAAAACTTATCTATGTATTTTAAAGAATTCACTTTTGCATGGTGATCAAAGTGCAAAATTCACATTGAAATTAATTTAGCTCCTAGAGCATAAATCCTCAGAGTTTGTTTTAATTCTAATGTTCAGTTGCCTTTTGCAATTCAACAATGTCTTTAAATAGGTTGGTCTCAATTTGTGCATTGCTTTTTAAAAATTGTTTTAATAAATTTTACTTCTCAAGGTTGCAATGAAAGGGCAGACAAGTGATATCTGCTAACTACAGAGCATCAGTGCAGAAACTCCCAATATAATGGCTTGAATGCAAGCATGGTCCTGTGGTAAAGAGGAGGAGTAGTGGTACTTGAGCTGTCATTTCCATTGCTCCTTTTTTTTTATTATAGCAACAATGGGCAATACTGACTTATGATGACTTGTGCCCTGAGCTAAAAACAGAGTAAGAGTGCCAGAGCATTTCTGATGGACCATGAGACGGTGTACAAAAGCAGTGTATTCATGCCAGATTTGGAACTCTTTTGAACTGGTGACTTTTGTTTAAATGCTGATTTTTAATCTGGTTAAATCCCTACAGGGAATAACTCTATACTAGCAATAAGAAGGAATAGATCTTCTCTTTCATTTTTAGGATTCTAAAACCCACCAATGAAATAAACATTGTTTCCTATTACCAGTCTCTTAAACTGTTGAACCTTTAGTTCAAAGGCTCATTAAATATTTATGTGCACAACTAATTGTACTGATTATTGAAATGAATATATGTATATGTTTTAGAATATTTGATGTCAATTACAGTGAAAAATTGTGGAGAGTTTGACTTGGGAACTCTAACCTACTCTCTTAGCAGAAGATAGAGTCAAATTAGGACTGACTGAATATGCACATTAAAGCCTCAATTGGTGAAACTACTGCCACTTCAATACACCTGCATGTGGAATTGCTATATTTAAAGGCAAGATGACAGACAGAATCAGGGCTACTAGCTGCACTTGATGACAGAGGCATCAGGGCAGTTCTTTACCCTTTAGACACTATTAAAGCATGCCTATTATTGTAGATCTGTTGGATACTCTTGATACATCTGATGATAAAGTGGTATTGATGAATAGCTGAAGGCCATCAGAGCAATAAATGAAGTTACTCTTGAGTGATTCCATTCTTTTTTTGCAGGAGGACTCAGGAGTGGGGGTAGTTTGGGGTGGTTGTTCATCAGCCCAGTGGTTCACTCATGTGCTCCCACGTGGAGTATTGCTGAGTTCTAGCTGGTCACCCTTCTTGATTAACATATGCCAAGGCCACTATGGGAGAACCATCTTTGCTTGAGGTGTGGGTGTCTCCATGACACAGATGATTTTCATCTCCACAGCAATATCACTAGACTTGGATGGTGAAATCCATTGTTTGGCTTTGTATCTTGCCAGCCTTGGGGTTTGGATATAGCAGCTGTGTTGTAAACTGAGGTCTGCTGGTGGGATGCACAGGTGGTAGGAATGGCCAAGGCAGCTGTCTCACACTCACAAGCTGGGCTGATTCTGCATTTGGCTCCTGAGGTAATCCAAGGAGTGATAAGCATCCCTTGGTAATGTCTATGTCTATATGTGGCTAGTGGCTAAATGGATGGATACTGCTTCTCTTTCAAATTGGCTTCTCTCAAGTTTTTTTGCCTTAGAAATATCTTCCAAAAACTGTGCCCAGTCCTGCTGCTGCTGAAACCTAGAGTCAGTTGCAATATTTAATACATTTAAACTTTTGTGCTTTGGTGGTTAGTTTTGGTTTGCCACCTGGTATATTTCTGTTCCCTGATTGATTGCAAATGTACCATTAGAAATGGGCTGTTTCATGAATGCTAAGTTTACACATTCAGAATGTGTTTTCCCTGGATATTCTGCAGTATATGTTTAAACATAGCTGTTTCTGAAACAAATTCCTTGCTTAGGTCAGCAGATTTAGTATGGAGAAATTCATGGAAAGCAAACAGCCAAGAGGTGGGGCATGGAAGGAAGTAATTCAAGAATTTCAGATGAATATAGCCAGTATTTTCCTTCTCTCCATCTTTAATCTCTCATGCTTTAATTCTAAATGCAGAACTTATAGAACTTAGTGGCCTACAGGTTACCACCTTCAGATTTGCTGCGAAAAGAGAGGTAAACCTGTAAAGTTTGATGAGACTGGAGCTGCCAGGAATATAGCTGTCTATCCATTAGCCAGTTTTTCTGACAGCAAGTATTTTTCAGAGGCAGTTTCATCTCTGGTCCAACTCTCTCAATTTGCCTCTAGTTGCAGTTTTCACTCTGTTTCAACCTATGAAGACTGAAATGAGTCAGACCCCAATTCTTTCTGAAAACCTCACTTTAGATACATAATTCAGATCAGCTTACAGTGTCCTGGGCTAAAGCTCAAAAGATACTGAAAGCTTGTCTTTTCAGAGAGTGGTTGGCAAATGTAGAATTTTTTTCTCATTTTCTTGATCAAAAACTTCAATTTTTGATCATTCCACCAATTACCAAGTTGCACTTGCCCTTCAGTTTCTTACAGGGTAAAGGGAATGCAGGGTGGCCATCCTGGGAGAGTTTTTCCTTAGATGAAAATAAATTTTGGTGGCTTGGGTAGCACTACTGTTTGTTAATGTGCATTTACTGAGCAAAGCAAAAAAAGGTTTTGTGTGTGTGTGTGTGTGTGTGTGTGTGTGTGTGTGTGTGTGTGTGTGTGAAGGGAATCTTATTAAGTCTAAATAAATAGACTCTAGAAACCATGGTAATACTTTACACTTTGTAAAGCCTTTATTCAGAGGCTTTCAAAATGTTTTAACAATGTTAATTAAATTCAGTGCTCCTTCATTCTGTGTTGGCCTAAGTGCATATAGGGCCATCTTCATGTACATACTGGTAGAATTGAAGAAAGCTCGTGTTCAACTGTGTGCAGCAGCAGTGCACTGCAAGTATTTTCAAGGCAGGTGAAAAAAAAGAAAAAATCATTGTTCGAGTGAAACTGCACAGGGAATTGCCTGTAGGTAGGCAAAACATAATTACAAGTTGAAATTTGGCCAAGACATTTGTCTTAACACTCTTCCTCCTTTGAAAAAATGTGCCACGTACTTAATAACTTTATTAAGTACAAGCAGTTGTGAAATCTGTTCTTTGTTTCAACCAAGAGGAAACATTTCCTAACAGGACAGTGCTGTTAAACACCAAGCTAGGGCACTGACTCATTACTGATTTAGACAGAGAGCACCATCAATGAATTACCAAAACTCTTTTTTGTAACACTGGTGTTTTCCTTGGAGATCTCCCCTCCGAGTTCTGACCCTGCTTTAGCCTGTGAGATCTGAAGGGATCACAGCACAAGGTGGTATGGCTTAGGGCTGTATATAAAATGATGAAGGAGAGAGTGAAACCCAGCCATGTGCTCCCTTTACTTGACACTGTAGTAGGAGAGGGAGGTGGCATTCAGTGAAACTCAGAGCTACTCTTTTTTTTTTTTTTTTTCTGCAGGAAATAATCAGCCTGTGAAATTCACTGCTGCAGTGGGGGGTTATCCGGATAAACAGTTTATCAGGATTTTTAAGAAGGATAAGGGCATGAACATTAATGATGTTTCTGATTATGTGGGCTAAAACAAAAAGATACAAGAACGTTTAGGTCTCTATTATTATTGTTAAAGTTGGGATATAAACAGACTGTCTTCCAGGGTCAGGCAAGGATCCCTCATCACACTGCACATTCATTTAGGCTCTTTCAGGGCTTGTATTTGTACCCTCCTTTTTTGTGGATGTGGCATTAGCTGTTTGCACATCTGGGAACACCTGGGCCAAGGGGATGATTCAGAGTGTTGCTCCTGCATTTCCGTCTCTCTGTCTCCCTCAGTGACTGCTCTCAGAGGACGACATTAGACTTCAAAAATGAGTACGAGAACTGAGTGTTTCAAATGTAAATAAGATGCCTTTCTGTTTGCAATGTTAGTCTCACTGAGGAAAGGTACTACTCCAACAGTAAACAACTGAATCTGCATGTCTGGGTTTTTTTGTTTTTCTTTGTCATCTTATCACTCAGCGTGGGAGAAGAGTGTCTGTGTCATAATTAGTGTTTCATTTATTCAATTTGGAAGTACAAACAATAGACAGAAAGGGCCATTTGACAACTAATTAATTTGTTTCTGCTCGAAGAGCATGACAAAAAGTTTGCCTTCAGATGAGCGTTCATAGACTGTGGGTTTGCATTTGAGTAATAACTCATCAGTGTTACTCCATAGATAATTTGATATCCTCAGTACAGCATGTAAAGGTACAGGTTTTGAATATATTTTTTTTAAATTTGGATGACTGTTGGAAAGTATTGGATCATTCTAAGACCAGTTATGATTCAGTACCACACAAGATCTCTCCACTTTTCTAGGAAGCCCAATTTTATTCCACCTCTTGGAAGAGGATGAGGCATCTGCAGCCTGGCTCCTGTGACAGCTAGTTCTGCAGAATCCACGTGGCACCATGTGAGATAGGGCTTGACTCAGGTTACTGTTTTTCACAGCAGTTTTACAGGCACCACAGTAAGGTGTTACCTCTGTGTGCTAGCTGTTATTAATTGTTCTGTACACTCTGCTCCGAGCAAGGATTAGGAAGGCAAACTCCAGTGTTGTGAATGTTATGAGCAGAATAAACAATCCAGGCCTACGGAGGCTGTGTGCTGATTGCTGTCTGGGTCTTGACACAGCATCTCTCCAACCATGGCCAGTCAATCTGTGAGTGGAGCCCAGGTCTTAAATGGAATAGGGGAAGCAGGGGGTAACCTAGTGCTCTACAGGGATTTGTCCCAGTACAGGGCTGGGAGATGGCACGGCATGCACTTGGACTCTCTGCTAGGAAGCACCAGTGCTTTCTGTAATCCAGATGGAGTGTGAGAGAGCAGAAGATTTGAATTGCAATAGAGGGATCAGTCTTCTTTAGGGAGAGGGATGTTGTTCAGCATGGTATTTTTCACATTTCCCTGTTTTCTTTCCCTGCAGAGTATTAATAACGTATTGGAGAACTCACAGATGTTAGTGTGTCAGTGGGACTAGAAGAAAAGCTGTAGGAGGGGAAGGTTTTGCTTGACCCAAAAGAAGAGGAAAGCTTCTTCTGGTAGAAAGAAAGAAAGAAAATACATTGATTATTTGAGGAAAGACCTCAAAGGGAAAATTGAGATGTGATTTTTTTCCAGACATCCAGGCTGTGATGGTAAGAACTACAGAGGAAAAAACATTACCCCAAACAATACCAGGCAAACCCTGGAAGGTAAACCAATGTGGAAGTCAGTCAAAGGCTTTCAAATAAAAGCTTCTTCAAATAAAGTCCAAGTAGCAAGAGAAACAAGACTACTGCAGAGTGAAAATGAGAATGAAGCAGTTTTATTAATGCTGTTCATCGTCATGAACTAACATTTAATAGGTTTTTAACATATCTTCTTCACATATCTCTGCAAAGAACTGTAGTTAGTAATACTGGTATTACAAGTTAGTGATTGTAAATATTAATTATAATAACATTGGAATGTAATCACTGTAATGCACCTTTTAAAATCAAATATCCTAGTAGAGAAATCAGATTTTTCTTTGTTATTTCTAGTCTTAACCTGAGGTGTGTAGAAGGGGGAGGGGATAAGGATTATTTTAATCCCCAAATCAGACATGGATATGTGAGTGGGCACTGGCATGCAGACCAGCTAAAGCTAGTATTTTAAAGCAATGTATAGTAGCTCCAAGTGTGGACAATGATTAATAACATTGACCTAAAACAGGAATGATTTTAAGCCACCTTCACTTATCCAGCTTCATCGAGGTCTGGAAATAGAAGTTGATTTTACTTTGCATCACTCTATATATGGGTCATTAAATGATTTAATATACTTAGAAGTGAGATGCCCATTCTCTTAGTCACTTTTTTCCCTTTGTCTTATACATTGTCACAATAGCCTGGAATAAATTAAAAACCTATAAATGACATTAAAAACAGAATATTAAATATTATTTATATTTATTGATCACTTTCCCAAAGCTCTGAACCACAGCTGTTTGGAACAAACAAGCTTCCTAACTCTCCTTTTTACAGCTATCTTTTGAATCAGGGATTCAAACCTGAAATAACACAGTGGCATTTGGAGACAATCTCAGAGATATGAGGGATTCACTGGATACTGACACAGTCTTTGAGTTTGGTTGCTTTGTTTTTTGGTTTTTTTTTTTCTTATTGTTTGTTTTTTTTTTTCTTTTCTTCATTATTTTTTTTCTTTTCTATGGCAGTGGTACGTTTAGGTTTTGCTTGAAAGATTTTGGTACTTGAGACAAAGAGAAAGCTTTTGTCTCAAAGGCTTGCAGTTCAGCCCCTTCAATAGAAAAAAGATTATTTTCCAAAATATTTTATTTTTTTAATAATAAGTGATGAGCCAGGATTTTAGAAAATAGGGCTGATCTATCCACTATATAAGTAATAATCTAATTAAATAAAATGTCGCTGCTCAACCCCCGCTCCTATGTTATGTAGTAGTGGTAAGTGGAGTTTCCTTTGTGCGTGTCCAGGTCAGATTCTTTTCCCCTCAGTGATTGTTATTAAAAGTTTATCTTCCAACTGTTACACAATATCAGGGTTCCCAAAAACTCAGCAAGGAAAGATCAACTGGTATGAGATGAGCAAAAAAGACACTGGTTTTCCTTTTTTTTTTTTTTTTTTTTTTTTGTTAAATGGAGATGCCAGATGACATATCCAAATAAGCACTTGAAATATGCTTGGTAAAAATTTATTAATAGTTGCCATTTCTACAAGTCCTTATGTGTGCCCCTTTGAAAAACAGTGGTCACTTATTAAAGACTAGAGACAGAACATTTTCTTGAAAAAAGTTGTTAATAAAGCACGTCAAGACTTGTTTCAATAAGTATTGGTTCATGAATACTTCATGTGCTAATTTAGGGTTTAGAGATATTTAGTCATCCAAGCCCTCTAGTCTGAAATAGGCATGTACCTTATTATTATTATTTAAACACTGGCCTTTTATATTTAGAATATATTTATAAAACATACTTGTCCTCTTCATAAAATTAAAAACATCTGCTGTGGCTTTTCAGTTAAAATGTTGTGGACTGAAAATCTGGTGGTAGGTCAGTCTGCCATTTTGAATGGCAATTAAGCTGACAGTGCACCCTGTACTAGTGAGACTGTGAAAACAAACAAAAAAGGCAGATGGTTCATTTAGTTTAGTAATTGTAATTTGTTGTTCATTAAAAGCAATTCCCACACAGGCATTCTCTATGCAGATGGAGTGTATGGAAAATTTTATTCTGCCAACCTGTCGTAATAATTATTTTTGTTAGTGTAATTTGCACCGACGTTTGATAGGCAGTTGATTAGAGCAGTATGGTTTCATCAGAATTAAAATTAATTATAAATTTTGCTGCTTTCATTAGTGTGCTTTTATGACTATCATGACCAAGCAGCAGGGGTTTGGCTCTGAAATACCGAAAATCACAGCAGCATTTGTTGTGTGGAGCTTTTTTTCTTGAGATGACTGAACCTTTTATTAAGGGTTTTTGTTTGAGGTTTTTTCATACCTACAGAAGATGAAAATTAGTGGCAAAACTGTTAGGATAGTTCTAAAATGTGCTTGTAATGGAGGAATGTGCAGAGTTCAAATTCAGTTACTAAACTTGAGATGTTTTTTAGTTTTTGTGTATGTAGCGATAGCATTGTAGCTTCAGACATTCTGATAAGTAGAGAGAGACCTTATGGCCAGTAATAGAAATGCCCTTACAGATAAAAAACCTTGTTTGCTAATAGGTTTTTAACAGAGTTTTTGTCTTCCCTTTAGAGTATAAAACTGTGTTAACTAAACTTCAAAAGAAGGAACATAGTGACCTCTTTATGATTATAATTACAGAGCTTCTTATTTTGATAGTCATGATAAAATAGTTCTCTTCTAGATGGCTCAAATTGCAAAGAAATTCTTCAAAAATAAATATTGGAGCATCTTGGTACAGACAGGGATAGACAATTCTCATGGCAAATCTGAAGGGCTGATGCAGCATAGATGTTTTACCTCAGTACATGGAGTAGCACTTCTATCAACCTGCAGTATTAGGAAGTAGAAAATATTGAATGTAAAATACAGAGTACAGCCCTTTGAGATTCAGTTTGCTTCTATTGTTTTATATACTGGGTTGTTTTTGCTTTTTGGTTCATCTGTGAGGGTTTTTTCTCCATTGCAATTTAATATTGGTAAGGCAGCAGAACAGACAGTGAGGGTTGATGTCCTTGTCCTATTCAAGTCAGGAGCAGCTCCATCATTAATTTTAGTTGCTCCATATAACCTTTGGAAAAAGCTAATATTTTAGAGAAACAGATGAATAATCAGTACTGGTTTACAACTTTTTTTCTTCTCGAGACTAGGGTTATTTTATGTTATAATTCTGCTTCGTCTGATGTACAGTATCCTCTGGAGTGTAATTCCCCTTAGAGTTCCCTTAGACTCTAAGTCAGAGCATGCTTGACCTACTAATTTTCATTAATACATTTTTCTCTCAGAATCTTTAATTTATAGAATTATCTATATCTAGGAATCAGGCTGGGAAAAGCAGAGAAACTCTTCTGGTTTGTAACTTGACTCTTGTTTCTGCAAAATATGAACAAGACAGTGTTTATTGTAGTCAGAAAAATAGTTGGCATGATTGTGCGTAAGTGAAGAATCTCTGGATTGTCTCAAAGTGTTAGCTGCCCATTTGCAGACAAGCAAGCTTTTAGTGTGCAATTTAGGTCAATGGATAGAGGGGAGAAGATGTGTTTAGGCGACAGATTTTAAATCACCATAATATAAATATGCTTCCCTTTTCATCCGGAATTTGCTTTCTTTCAAGGTAATTTAGTGGAGCAGACATGCACTTATGCCTGTCTTTGTAATTTTAGGGATTAGGATAGTGAGGATTAAATGCTGACCCTTAATCTTCAATATCAACTTTAAGAGCGAAATATAATATGCAAATGGAATACCTTCATTTTGTGTTTATATATTTTAATCTCTGTAATTTAGTTTTAAGAAGATGGAAACTCATCTTTGCCTTATTTATTTTGAATCCCAAAGCAAGATGCCATTAAAATCTTTATCCCTGTATCTTAGAGGATAAATGTTTATCCTTTGGGGATTAAAATATAATTTTTTAAAAAAATGAGTTTAACCCAACACTCTTACATCAATCCAAGAGTTTTGTGTGTCTGATTTAAATGTATCCTTGAGTGTCATGTCGAACATTGATAATGGGGAAAAATAATTCAATGTTTATTTTCAAAAATCAGTGAATGGAGTTTGCATTAACAGAAATCAATTGGTTACTGTACCCCAGATCAGTTTTGATCTATTCATTCTAAGCTTTTCCTGAAAATTCTGGATATATTCAAAGTACAGAACTTGAAAAGAGAGAGAGAGAGAGAGTATTTATAAAGATTAAATATTCTGCAATTATAAACAAATAGGGTATCTCAACCACTACAAATGATTGATGCAGTATTAAGGAATCAGATCAAAATGAAAGATGAAATATGAAAAACTGGCAAAAAATGGGTTTTTGAAATAGTCTTGTTTTGGTACTAATACTAGCAATGTAAAGTGTAATTAAAATACTTAACCCAATTAGATTTATATTAGATGCCCACATAGATTGTAAAAAAAAAGGTTTATTTTGACATCACCATTCCTAAAACATTTTTCAATCAGGCTGTCTTATTGATTGCTTTATTATCTGCATATCTCCTTTCTCTACTTTTGCTGATTTTAACTAACATGCCACTTAGAAAGTCTCGAATAATTTTCATATAATTTGAGATTTCTTCACTCTGAGGATTTAGAACAGTCTAGTATGAGCTGTACTTTAAAAGTCTGTATCATTAAATGGTAAATGAATAATAGCAATGCACCACATTCCTGCCCAGTGAGTCATCATCTAAGGACCCTATTCTGACAAGAATAGTCTTACAAAGAATACTTTCTTCTGTGACAAATCTTTCAAGTATTTTGGTGTCCTTTGGAGAGTAAGGTACTGCCCGAACTGATGCAGTTGTCAGAATATGGATCAGTGAGGATATTGTGAGAGCTGAAACACAGCCTGAGCAATATAAAGGTAAATAAAAATCTTACATACAGATTTTGCTTCTGTAATGGCTTTAGAAGTTGCATTGGATTGCTGCACATGGTTTGCTAGGAATCACCTGAAACTTCTTACTGTTATTTATAGATTAATTCCCTTGAAAAATATTGAGGAAGCAAATGACTCTGAACAGAGTTCTGTTCTCTGCCTTTGGAATGCTTTCTGGCTCTGAAGTGGCTCAGAGGAAAATTTAAAAAATGGGCCTTTTACCTTAAGGATAGAAGCTTGCTAACATGTCTCTCTCTTCCTTTGACCTCATAAGAGTGAGCAGCTGATCTGTGTCCTTATCATTCATAACACTTCTGTAAAAGCCAGCAAGATCTGTATTTTACAATAAATTTGATTTTTTTATTAATTTCCCCAGTTGTATGGAATGGGAAAGACCATACCACAGAGTAGAAGTACAGGTTCATCTTCATTATGGTCCAGTGGAGACCTAACAATTGCCAAGAGATTTAGTCCTGCTGTACTGATCTGCACCTGAAAGATTTTGAAAGTACTCAGCAAGAAAGGTCAAGAAAAAGAGATATTACATGCTATCCTATTGTCAAAGGTAGCCAAGAGGCATATATAGTATTTGAAGGCCCATTAAAAACGGTAACTTTGCATATCAGTAAGTCATCTTGGCAATTTGTATTTATGCTAGATTTACTAGCATACTTCAACCCGCATCAGAATATCTGATAGTGGACGGTTAGTCCCTCCATCAAGGATCATATTATACTTTCTTAAAGTTTGTCTGTGTTAATGGAGTATATCTAGAGGATCAAACACTGTTACAGATGACATACCTGGAGGTGGATTTTTCTTGATGTTTTCTGCTAATTTCATGTTATATTAGGCTTAAGATGTCAGCAGCAATGTCCTCCTATGCAAAAGGAGAATCTATTTTAACTGCGTGTTGGTGTTGATTGCTCAACGTGTTTTTGTGATGCTTCAGTCAAATCTTTCATCTGAGTGTCAGGGACATTCTTTATATATTTCAATGATGTTAGCTAAAATTAAAGCTATATGTATTAGGGTAAATAAGTGAGCTGTCTAATATATGGATATATGGGTAGCACAAGTCATGTGGGGATCCAAATGTACCTAACAGACCAACAGTAGTTAAAAGTAGGGTTGTGTTTTATGGAATAATCAGTAACAGTCATTAGACAGTAAAAGGTTGCAATTTTTCACAATATTCAAAATAAAGGTAGCTGCCAGTATAACACATGCTGTTCTGAGTTTCTAAACTGAAAATACTTTTTCTTTTTTAAAAGAAAAATAAGAACTTTTTCCTTATTCTGTCCTTATAATATTTTAAGCCCAAATGGTTGGAACTAAAAACATTTTTTAAAATTGCATAAAGCAAAATGATGAAGTAAATTCTGCAGATTTCTCAACTCAACCTATTTTGTGGGGGAGTACAGCTGATACCATGATGGTGTTGGTACCTCACAGAAAACGCAGAATTTTTTTGTTGCAGCAGCTGGATTCTGTGGTCAAGGGACTTCCACTGACACCAGCTCATGATGCTCAGAGTTATAAAACTTGCCTAGAACCCACTGTTAGACACAGTCAGGAGGAGAGGCAGAAACTGAGACAGCATGTAGATACCAATATTTTAGTTAATGGCTTTGATGAGAACATGTTAACTAGTACAATTTAGGCATGACATAACCAAACAATATAAACTTTCATATTAGAACCTGTCCAAGTTAAAACCTAAGATTTCACTGAAGGTTTAACTCAACCTAGCTGAATTAATGGCTTTTAAGTTGTGCTAGGAAACATATTTTGATGTTTTAGAAGTTCTCATTGAAAGAAATTCTTAAAGAGTCACAGAGATAGGAACTAGTAGCAGCTGCAGTGTCAAGAGCATAAGTGCTATCTAAAGGAAAATTTGCTAAATAAGTGGGCAGCTGCTTTCAGCATTAGCTGCCATTTTTCAGTGGTCTTCACAAGTGGCTCTGAGTAGAAACATTACTGCCCTTGAGGGAAGTGCACAAGAGATGCTCATTTGAGGGCATTAGGGCTGATTGTACGGTAGGTCCCTCGGATGGGACCCAGCTGGGCAATGGAGCCAAGCTCTGCACCAAACCCTGGTCCTGCCACAGCCTCTTGATGTTTGCAGGGTCAGGCACCTGCACCTGCTGGCTTTGGCTGCTGCAGGTTGTCACAGGCATTTGTAAAGACACAAATCTTCAAAGGCAGCTTGGATTTGTCACAGATTTAGGGAAAGGCTGCATTCAGGTAACTTTTTATTTTTGGAGGAGGAGGAGAAGGAAAAGCAGTGTGAGTGCCACACAGAAGCATGCACAGCTGTGATGAAAAGCAGTCATGTTTGTGCCTGACTTGTGGATGTGCTATATCCCCAAATATCCATACATTACAAGTGTAAAAGCCTCAAAGCAGGTATGTCCATCCAGCCCCAGAATGTATCTGTGTATGTCCCTACATGCTGTGGTGAACCACTGTAACCTTGCCCTGTCTCCAGCCTTACATCATTAGCACTTCTCCAAACCCCACTTTCTTCAGGCAGTAGGAGAACAGTATGACTCACTGGCCTTATTAGAGTAATTGGAGAACTTTAAGTCTCCCAGCAAAATGTCCAAAGTCACTGTGACATAAAAGATAGGGAAAGCAAGCAACAACAAAATACTTTGGCCTAATAATTTCTTCTAATCCCTTAGACACACTGATTGTTGGGATAGTCTCCATGGCACTAACCACCAAAAGTGCATGAAATATTTGTTGAGGAGTAATAGCTCCTTGTAGAGTTCACTTCCAGTGCTCAAAAACTGTCCTCTTAGAAACAAGCAACAGCCATTATAACCTCTGGGACCGGTCTTGCTGTAAAATCAATATTTGAAGGTAATCACTTTATATCTGATGCATGAGCCCCGGTGATTTTACTGGCCGCCTGTTGTTAATATGGACCACTGCCTAATTGTCATTCCAGAAGAGGATCCAGATGTCCCTTACTCTCTCCCTCCAGTCCACTGTGGCTTTCATGAACAGAAAAAAATTCCTAAAAGGTGATATCATTTACTGTTAGAGGCTGAGCAGGAGAAAGGCCATCCCCTTTGCACCTTTGGGCTAGTGAGAAGATTTTAAAATTAACACCTCTCCTCAGCACCACAGAGGATTTCATGTGATTTCATCTGCTGGTCCACATGCAATCCCCCCCTTGAATATGCTTAAAGTCCTGCAAGCCTGTATCTTTTGCCATAAAATCTCAGTTGTCATGCCTCTGCATATTGTAGCAGTGGCATAGGAATTTTTTTTCAGCATGTTGGCTAATGGAAGGTGTGAATGGGACATTTGACTCCTGACTTCCACAGCTGTATTCTACATGCAGGATTCAAATGCCAGCACAAAAGGTATATGTGAAGAGAGGCGGCATTTACTTTAGCATTATTTTCAAAAGATACGTATCTTTTTTAAATTTATTATTATTTATTTTCTTTCCATGGAACCACTCTGGTAATACCTGTGAGTATAAAATACCCCACAGTGCAAGAAGATCTTGAAGTATTCAAAGTCTACCTGTGTGCTTGCTGTAAAAGACTCTGTAAGTGTGCTTTGTAGTGTTTTTCAGAAACATCATTGGCTGTTTCAGAATTGCTCTTTGTTTGAGGTTGTCTTGTTATGGAGTAGGTAAAGATGCAGCTAACACAGATATTGTAGACAGCTTTTTAACCCTAAAAACCACTCCTGTTTATATGAAATTTGATTTTTTTTTGCTTTAATTTACTTGACTGCTAAAGATGATAATGGCCTTTCAGGCCATGATTTGGTAGAGATCTCCAGAGCCTTAATAAACTTCTAACTTCTGTTATAGGTAACATTTACAAGAATGTATTCTCTCACCTCAAATTATGTTCATCTATGCTGGATATTCTTCCTCTCCTGTCTTTTAAACTAGACTTTTTGAATAATAGGTAAAGCTTGTTTTGCATGTATTAGATTTTCTGAGAATTCATAGTCATTATTTTTGTCAGCTATGGAATACAAGTAGCCCAGTGTTTTGTTTCAAAAAAAAGACCTAGAATAACTTTAAAAGTTGTGGGGACAAAAGGCTTCTCTTAAGGCGGGGGAGGGGCAATGCATGTGTTTAATACATAGTCCTGAGCTTTCTGTATATTTAAAGTAGATATATACCTTGCTGCTATGAATCTTTGACAATATGCCAAGTGTTGCATTGCCAAAGGTATAGCATTTCATTTATTTCTTTAGGCTCAATAGCGGTTACTGGTAACATGTGTTTGTAGGGTGTCAGTTCTGATGGAATTTTTTTACCTGGCCTGTTTCCAAGTAATGTTGGTATGTGTTTAAAATGCTTTAAAAATAAATCAGACTTTTGTATTTCTGCAATAGAAATTCCAGGAAGAGTGATAAAATGGGATTCACTTGCCATCGCATTTTTTAAAATCTATTTTGTTTATGGAAATTGACTTTGGTCTTTCTATTTCACTTTTCAGTAAGCTAAACCAATGTAATAATCAAGAATAAGTAGTTAAGACAAAAATATAATATTTTAAAAGAAATTTAAATAAGAAAAAATATTTATCTCTGTCAGAACATGCTTTCAATGTTGCTTCCCTTGTGTAGTTTCTTTCTCTACCAGATCAGATATTTGTGTCTTGCATCCCTGCAAATGTTCTTCTGTGGCTCTGAAATTTTTGGAGGGTCCTTTCTGAGACATGGAGACTTAGCACAGACCATCCCTTTTCATACTAATACTTTAAGTTTGTTGCTGTGCATATCTAGGATCTCTTCTGGGGGAGACATTGGACACACGTTAATGTGTGATAGTTAAAGATGCTTAATAATACCATTCCCTATAATTCTGTAAGGATTCCCAAGAGAAAGGAATAGTGCTGTGAAAAATTCGAGTCTGTGGGTCCTCAGGACATTGCAGCCAGGGAGAACCTTCTGTAAGTGGAATTAAGATGCCTGCCAGGAGCAGAGTTTCTGCAGCAGCCCTTGGATGCTCTGATCTCTGCATGCTTTCCCCAGGTGACAAACTTCCCCCTTGCTTTGTGGGCATCTGCTACCCTGGACTCTTTCTCCTGTGGATGAATATATAAATCTATCAGCCTGGCAAGGTGGCCAGCAAAAGCTTGCCAGGACTTTGTACCAGCTGTTGCAAAGAAGTTGCTTAATACAGATGCACTGGTTCTTATACCTTACACTTGCATTTACAGGGGTGCTGAGCACCTTCAGATGCTAGTCTGCTTTGTTTATTCTTTGTAAAAATTTAGCCTGTACTATCTCAAGCTGAGCTTCCAAAGCTGAAAATCCACCCCTCAAAAAAAAACCCCAACAAAACAACCTGACTGTTTTTTCCATGAGATACTGATAAGCTGGGTAAAATTCTGTCAGTTATTTTTAAAACAAAGAGATATTAGATTTAGGCATTTACTTTTTTCTGCCATGGAACTTCTTGTCTTTCTTTAAGGAAAGAGAGAGTATTTTCTTGAGGATAGAACTACTGGTTATCCTGCACTGTGGTAGCATTTTCTTTTTTTCCCCCCAAAGGATGTTCAAATTTAGAATTATTTTATAGTTTTATAGCATAACTCCATAAGTATTTATAAAGTGAAACAATGCTGAAAAAAATAAGTATTTAATATTTGGTATTTACTGTGACTATGCAGTAGCAAATATTTACTGCTATATTTGCTTCCAAGTTCCATAGTATATCTGGAAGCTTGATAATAACAGTTCATATTTTCTTACCAAACTGATAATGTGTTATTAATTCAGATGAAAAAAGAGGTAGCTCTACCAGATTCTTCTGTTTTGTCCCAGGTTTGAAATTTTATGAGAACCAGACTACACATTCCTCTGCTGTTAGACAGTATTATTTTCAGAGATGCTAACCTGTTAGTGATTAGCCCAGACTAGTGTCTTGGATGCTTGTGGTATCAGAAAGCCTTTCCCTGAGGACTTTTCTGCTCCAAAGAGAATTTCCACATCTGAGCTTGAAAAAGATGGTCTGAACCTGTGCATATTCCCAACTAAGGGTCAAATCCCATGAGTCAATGGGAATTTTGTCTGAGTAAAGACTGCAGGATTTGACCCTTTAAAGGATTTATTTGTTTCTTGTACAGATGTTTAAGTAATTTAAAATTACGTAGTCCAGTGTTCAAAGAATTAGCTGCCTAATAGAATTTTTGCTTCTAACCCCAGCTAATTCACTGTCTCTGCTTCTTTGCACTTAACTCATCCTATATGGTAAATTAAGGAAAATTCAGGCTTCCAGTGACATGATTATCAAGGAAAGTAAATTACAAATTATCACAGACTGTATGTGGCCCAAAAGGTCATTTTAGATTTATTTGTAGAAAACAGCTATCATCTTTATGATATTATTATTGGTAGTGCCAGAAGGCAATTTGTTTCCTATATTTCTTTGTTGCCCTATTCAAGATTTTGCTCAGTGATCCTGATCATTGCCTCTGTATGTTTGATTGCTTTCACTATAAATGTGTATTTTTAGGGACTCGTCTATAAACTTTTAATACATGCTTCCTTCTGCAGCCTATCACTTCAACTCTTTGTTTTGTCTGGATGACAGCAACTATGATATTTATCATGGTCAAGTTTAATACAACAGTTTAATACAATCCGGACATCCCATGTAACATTGATCTTGTGCTTGTACATGCAAATAAAATGCATACTTGTTTCTGTGTATGTGCACTGGAATATGTAAGCATATGACAAAACAGAGTTATGCTTCATCACATGGTTACCTGATGCTGTTTTCTGCTTACTTGGTTAGTGCAGAGTATTAGAAATTCAGTATCTGCAAAGATATTAACAGGTTTCCTGTTATGTACGCTTGTAGTATCAATGTGTCAGGTTTTTCTGCAAACATCTTGATTAAGAAAAGCCTTTAGTAAACTGTATATACAAGGTTGCTTGTATTTGATTTTTTTTTTTTTTTTTTTTGGTGTTTGTATTGCAAACTCAGTGTTGTGCTTTATAGTCTATTTATTTAGATAAGCACTTTCAATCTGGAGTGTATCTAGTACTTAAAGAAAAAAACCCTACTGACCTGGCAGCAAGCAGCACCTATGAAAGGGGAAGACTAGCAGGAGGTGGCAATTCTGAGGAGTCAGTCTGACCCCTGTCTCTTTAGTATCCCTGAAAAACTTGGTGGCAAGAAACAAATTATCTTCTTCCTTACTAGGTCTGCAGTATCAAACCCTCTGTCTGAACTGTGTCTTTGCAGCATGGAAATGAAACAAAAGATGAAAAGGTTGTGTGGAGAGGCATTAAAAAGAAAAAAGAGAAGAGACGGTGAATTTTTTCAGAAAGCCTTACAGGAAATTTTATTTAATAGTAAAGAACCTCTCTGCTAATTAGGAGGGGGCAAAGAAAGAAGGAGAAAGGAATGGATTTTTGCTAGTTGATAGGCTTTAGTTTCTTTTCCTCACTCACCTCATTGCTTGGAGATGAAAACAATCACTTTTGACACTTGTTTTTCTCCTTCCCTGTAAACTGTTGATATTTGCTACAGCCCCCATAAAACTTTTCAGTGTCCTGCTGAGTGTCTTTCATAACCAGTCATACAAAATGCCTTTTTTAATCTTCCTGCAGTCACAGTGGAGGAGAGGACACAACAGTACTAAAGCCATTGCTTCTGCTGAGGACAAGAGGACATGGAAGCTGCATTTCTGAATTGGGCACTGTGTAGTTTTACTTATTGATTTACAGAGCACTTATTTTCATAGTAGAACATTATAATGAACATAGCTGAAGAGTGAACATTTGTTGAAACATGTCTGAGGCATTTTCTACATGTTGCTTGAGGGACGAATTAATTTACATGATGTTTTACTTTTAAAATAAAACAATTTATTATAAAAATCAAAATGTCAAATCTAAAGGCTCTTATCTGTGAGCTCTCATAAATTATTTCCTTGAAGCTTTTTTGCAGCAGGACTTTTAAAATATTCCTCCCTCGAGCCTAAATTACACAAACAATAAGTAACAAGTTATTTTAAGTGTAATGGTAATTAACCATGAAAAAAGAAACTACTTGTTTTGATTTTAGTTGATTTTCCCCTTAAGATAAAAGTGTCTCTTTGCTGTGGATTTCTGTTTCTTCATAATTTTAAGTTTTTGAGTCTTTTTATTTTTTGGCCTTTTGCCCTTCATTTTTTTAAGTGGACACTTACCTGTGTATGTCATTAGTTGAGTGTCTCCCAGGCTGATTAGCCTCCTGTGTTCTTACAGCCTTTTGGCAGCAGCAGAATAGTGATTTCTGTTTGCATGCTGGTGAGGTTCTGGTGATGAGCCGTTAAATAAAATGATCTGTCCCCAGGCCAACCACTTGGTTCATTGCCAAACAGTAATCCAGTACAATTAAGTATCAAAGATTGGACTGCTCCATTATTGCAAGAGATCTCACTGCAGGCACCTGGAAAAGCAGAGAATTCCATGGGGAAAGAGTGATTGGGACATTTATTTTCACTGGGGTATACTAATTTCATTGGGGTTTGTTTGAACATTGGGGATTTGGATATCCATATACTTAAAATTAGCATTTAATTTTTCAATTTCAGCTTTATTTTCCTTCCAAAGCTGGAGTTGAGAGAAGGAAGAGATGAAAGTAAAAAAGAACTGACTCCGTTTCTGAGACTACTTCTGCTGTTCTTGACTTCCTTATTAAAACACAGGATTTTATGGTCTCATTGTTTTTTCCTCTTCCATAAAAATGTTGTTTCAGTTGCTGCTGTCATACTCGTGCACACATTTAAGCATTTAGTAGTGGCAACAAAGATAGAAATTTGACAAATTATTAGCAAATTGTTTTCATTGTTTGCTTTGCAATTCAATGCTGGGAATGCTGGTGTTTTGTTCTACTACTGGCCTTGGAAGTAATTCTTTTTCCTTTTTCCAAAGAGCCCTGAATTCTGATGGGTGGAATTTTACTAGGATATGCCTTGTCTAGCCATAACATTGTAAAACACACCAAATCTAAAGCAGCATATTTCCAAAGTTCTGTAAATAGAGGAAATGGGCAAACATGCCAGGTATTTGCATATTTTGCAGCCAACCAGAGCTAATCAGATAGAAAATTGCACCTAATGAACATAAAGGAGTGTTTAAAATCTTATTCATGTATAATAAGTGCAGAAAATCTTGCCTTTTGTTACATTGAGCTAGACTGATTTGGTAGGTGCTTTGAGATGTTCAGTGTGAAAGGGAGGAATTTGGCCTATTTCTTCCCTTCAGAAACTTAATTGTAGAACTCTATAAAATCATAAGAGTTTCCATGATTTACTATACTTGAGAAAATCAGAGGATATATTCGTATTAGATAAGTGTTAGCACAGTCCTCTGAAGACAGATAATACAGGTTGCACTGATGGAGAAACTGAGTCACAGGATTGTCAAATAATTTATTATGTTTAACAGGTCAATCAGAATTGAAAATAGCAATCAGATATTCACAATCATATTTTCCAGCTGTGACTTGCCTCTCTAAAAGGCCCTTAGCTGTAGCTCTGAGAAATATGAAAATATATGGGATAAAGAGAAGTTGGTGTAGTTCACCAGGGGCTGCTCAAAGATCTGTGGAAGTCAGTTCTCTCCCAAGGCAAAAATGAAAGATGGAAACAACCAGGAAAATTAAAACTCTTTTAAGAGCTGGAAAAGTTAAAAGAAATGCAAAAGCAGAATGAGTTAATACTAGCCAAAGGAGCCAGGGGAAATAAGAATAGCATTTTAAATATATTGGAGAAAAAAAAGGAAATAATGGAATGAAAAACTAAGCTCAATAATAAATGAAGAGGGTGACAAAATGAAAGCTGGTTCTGAAATGGCTGATGCACTGAGCTACTTTCAAAATCAATCTTTGACAAGAAAAATAAAAAGAGTAAGGACGTAATAGCTCAAGTAATTAAGACCTTTTCAAAATAGTTGTTGATACAAAAGAGTAAGCCAATACTTAGAAAAAAATGAAGTGAATCAGCAGGTCTGGATGATAAGCATGGTGTGGTCTTAAGAGACATAGATAATGAATTTGCATAATCACTACTAATTATTTCTGAAAAGTAAAGTACAATTGAGGAATTATCATAAGATTGGGGAAAAGCAAATCTAATACCAATCTTTAATAAAAGAAAGAAAAAAGAGTAATTCTGGTAATTACCATAGGCTGCCTGTTGTTGTCTATAAAGCCTAGTGGTGTGATAGGAACTGTACTGAAGCTGCAAGAAACAATCTTTACCCCAAAACAATTTAATTTTTGACTTGATATGTCTTAGTCAAAGATGACCTAAAAGTAGAGATGTTAGATGGATGAGAGGAGTATGAATACAGGGTTGGGTTGTCGGGTTATTTTTTTGGTTCATTCTCTATGTGTACATATCCTCATGACTGCATAAAGATTTGTGGTCTATCTGAAATTATAACAATGATTAAAAAACAAGATAATAAATATTATTTCTCTGACACCAAAGGTTTTACCCCATGGTTTCTCTTGTCTCTACTTGCTAAGCTCAAAGGCATTTTCAGGAGGCCAAGAATAACCAGGCAGGTGCTACTTGTCTCTTCCCTGCTGCCTGGCCCCTCTTACTGCCTCGTGTGGAGGTGATAAGATGGAGCTGTGCTTCCAAGAGTTCTTGACCATAGTTTGTTCCTGAGCTGTGCTCCCACACAGTATGGAAACAAAGGGGAGCATGAAGATAAAGAGCAGAGGTGGTCTTCTGGGCTTGCTTCCCCATTGACTTCCTGGGTGGATAGTCTCAATCTCTCCTCCTAGTCCCTGGTCTCAAGAGGCTGTACCCAGGGGCTTCTGAGGTTTCAGTAAGAAGGAGAGACCATGCCATCTAGTGGAACTCCCTCCATTTTTTCCAGTTCTTTGAGAAACATGGCAGAGAACATAGTTGCTCGAGGTCCAAGTGAACCTTGGACCAACCACTTCCTGAAGAAACACAGGAATGTTGTGTTTCCAGAAAGTTTCCAGAGAATATGATGTACTGAGGGGACTAAATGACTTTAATTGCAGAAAGTAAGGCAAAACCATTTGGAAACAGTGATTTAATTAAAAAAAAATAGTATGGAGGAAACAGCCTCAGGGAGAGATACAGAATTTTGGAAAATGTTTTGGGCAGTTGAAATGACTGTGGGTGTGCCCGTATTGCCATGTAAATTTGTCATTTGGTTGCAGGAGTTCAAGTTGTATTTTTGGAATGGACTAAGCTGTCTAGAGGCCTTCTGCAGTTGTGAGTGGCATACTTAATTTGTTGGTCATGTGATTAAGGAAGGGGAGGTAAACAGACCATTAATTAAATCTGCAGGTTGTACTAAAACTGGAAGGTGTTGCCAACACCAGCGAGGACAGAGTACAGAGATATGAAAAGTGAGGACAGTTTAGAAATATGGAGAGGAAATCACAAAATGGGATTCAACCTGGCAAATGGAATCTGATACATCTGCTGAAATAATAGTGCAAAACACAGGTATTCAGCTGGAGAAAGATGCTTGTAAAGAATTGATGTTGAAAAAAAGACAGGGGCGATAGCAGGCAGCAAATTTTGTACAAGTTTGCAATATGACAGAAGAAGCAACTGCTGCCCCACCCCCCCAATGGTTTTGTTCCTGCTTGCATCGTGTTATAGACTAGAAATGGGATAGACCCCCTTTCTACAGACTGTGATAAGCTATAATACTGCTCACAGCTTTAGGCCCGTCATAAAACAATAATAGATATGAATAGGTGTAGTAATTGGAAGCTCTCTCCTAGTGAAATGAAACTGGACAATGAATTTTGAAGCATATAATAGGAAGCCATTCTGCACAGATGGATGAACGCTACTGTCTTTTTCAGCTTTAATTTTCATGTTTCCATATAAGGCGAGTAAAATGAGCGGTAGTTATTGTTTAACCAAGTATCTTTGCACACCAAACATGTTAATTTCAGTTTTTTCTGGGTCAGGTATTTCGTTAACCATGACATCTTGGCACCAAATTAACCATAATAAATTGCCCTTAGCCCAAGTGGTTCAGTTCATTGCAAGGTGATCTGTATCAGGATGTGTTAGTTTTCTTTTCTGACACAGTAAATGAAAGAAGTCTAACCAGAAGAAAAGACCATTTTAAAACATACTTATCCTTACCTGTGTGCTTAGATTTTTGGACATTTGCAGTCTGGGTATTTTTCAGCTGCTCAATCAAAGGCCACATTACATGTGTGTCTGTCTATCTATCTATCTATCTATCTATCTATCTATCTATCTATCTATCTATCTATCTATCTATCTATCTATCTATCTATTCTATCTTTATACTAATATGTATGCTTCACTCTAAATAGGCCATGTGTAAAACTTGGGAACTTACTCTGTGATTTGTTTAGGTGACTTAATTTACCCTTTTACCTAAGTCTGCTTTTGTGGAAGAGTGCTGTCTTTGGCAGAAGCAGAAAAACAGGAAATACTGTCTTTTGGAGCAGTGACTCCTGAAATCAGGTGCAAAAGGACGAAACAGTTGCTGAGTTCTTCTGTAAGTGCAGCCATTGCTCCAGTCATGTGTGAGTGCTGCAGGCCTTTTGATTTTTATTTAGCTGATTTTCTCTCATTTTGGTGATTCTAGAAAGCCAACCAAGTCCTAGTTGCCTTGGCCTTTTAACTCTTATATCCAAATGCATGTTTATTGCCTAGAGTTAATACAACAGGCTGCTAGAGAACCATGTCTTGCCTTTTTCCTTCACAGAACAGGAAATATCTGGATATTATCCATTATAGTTTTTCATGCCACACCAACTACTTCAGAATATAAGTACGTGTATTGACATATTGATAAGGAAAAAAATGGAGAAATATGTATTTCAGTAATGTTTCTAATATAGAAGGAACCAGCAGAGGTTTTTAGTTACTGATGCAATTGAAAATTCATTTTTATTAAAATAAAAGGCTCTACTGCTCTCTCTTTTACTTTATAAAAGTATCTCTTAATATCAGCACAGACATATACTAATTTGTTGACCTTCAGCAAAGTTGTCAATACAGATAAATGCTCTCTCTTAATATTGAATATTTTCCTGCTGGTTGGTGAAAAAGTCTAAATGCCTTATACCTGGTTGCTTGAGAAAGAACAGAAATGGAATTTCATAATGAAAAAAATATTCACTTTAAGAGGTTCTGTTAATCTACTAGACTATTAGATACTTTAACAGGTTTGGGGGTTTTTTTCACCCTTAGTTAGATATATTAGAAATGTACCTATTAAGACAGAGAAGAAGCCTGGTTATATTGTTATATTAAGTTATTTTAGCTTAAATAAGCTAAAATCATGCAAAGAACCAAAATTGCAAGGGAATACTGCAGTACGTTCAAGCAATACTGAATAAAGCAATAGTTGCTTGTTTTTTGCTAACAATCAAATTGAGTTTTAAATAAAGGACTAAGCTCACAGTGAAAAGTGTAAATTGAGATGAATATTTAGAAACTCTTCTTTTTTTCCAACAGTACTTGTGCTACATTTGTGTTCATAAATTTGCAGAATTTGAGTCTCCACCTCCTCGGTTGAATACGCATCTTAATACCTTGTTAAATCAGCTTGTTAAAACAGCTTTTGATGTACTGTGTTCATGTAAAGGTTTCCAATTTTTAAAATATATATGCTGGTGCACACACACAGCATTTAAGACCAGAACTAGGCTATTAAAGTTTCCTATTTCTCATCACGGCTAAAAAGGGCTGGAATTGCAGTTAGCTGTAGAATAAAAAAAGTAAGCCTCTTAAACAGGCTTTTTGACAGTGGCAGCCCTTGTAGGACTCTTCTTATCGGTGTATTTATTTTTGTGTGTATCTATTTAAAGAGAGAGATGGATTTTAAAGATATTGTTCAGCTACAGAAGAAAAAATAAGTAGGCTGGAGTTCCAAAAAGACCGGGTCGAGTCCTTACTAAAGGAGAGAGAAAAGAGCCCAAGTTCTAGTGTCCCTTCACAGTGTTGTAGGTGCAGGTACTGTAACTACACTGGGGGTAGGTGCAGCCTGAAAAACATAAGGGTGGGAGAGCAGGTCCCTGAGGTTAGGTTCTTCCCATGTTCCATTTCAAGAGCACTTTACCGTCAACAGGTTGCAGGTCTATACTGGCAGAGCTGGTGACCGTGGGATTTCGTGTGGAAAGAAAGGATTCTGAGATATGATGACAGCTGTGTATCTGTATATAGATTCATCCTGCAGATAGAAGTGGCTAGAAACTTTTTGGTGATAGAGATGATTTTAACTAAGGTAAACAAAAAATGAAAACAGTAACAAAGATCAATGCAGTTCTGTGTTATATTTTAGGGGTAAAAAAAAAGTTGCAAATAAAGAAGATGGCTATTTTATAAGAAGGTTCAACACAGTTTTTTAATTGCCTTGTATAACCATTTCTAATATTTTATTAAATAAGTATTTGTTTGCATTACCTGTAGGATTGCTACTTTGGTTGTTGGATTTATGAAAACAGAGGTAACAGACAGAAGCATAATGCATGGCAAAGTAATTTCTTTCTCAGCAGATTGCCTCTGTTGCAGGTATCCTAACTTCCTAGAGCTGGTTCACGTTCTTGGTGGTATTTCCAGTTTTCTAATAGTTTCTGTTTCACTTCTGCCATTTTATGCGAAGTACAGTAAATGGGTGAGAAATTAAATAAATACCCAAGGGAGGATCAAAATAATTTATACTATGTCACAGACATTTCAAGTCTTGCAGTCTCTGAGCAACCACTTGCTGAGCTGAGTAGCTCAGAATGGTAAAGCATACTCTATAAATCAGAAATCCAAGTCAGAGTTTCTGAAAAAACATTATTTTGCCAATGTTTTTATTAAAACCAGTAAAAAATAGGTAGTTTGACATAGGCCTTTTGCAGGCTTCAAGGAATTTGAGGACTTTGATAAAACAAACTTTGTATAAATGAACAAGCCGTGTACTTAGAAAGATGTATCGTTATCAAGCTGTCTAATAGTGGTAATGGTATTTATGCAAAATACTTTGGCTAAACCCAAGATTTTACTGGGCACGTGAAACTATATGACTAGCAGACTCTGGTGTATTTTAGAGGAATATTTGTTAATTGTGTATACATATGAAATTACTGACCATCAGAGGCAAAGAATGGACAAATTTAGAACCCCAAATCTTCCCTTTATCTATGGAATCGATAGATAGAGTGTCGCTGTATAATACTGTATTTCACACTGAGCCTCGAGGCCATTTCCTCTAGGAAAGAGGGAGACAGTGTGTTCCCCATATCTCAAACTCTGATGAAGCAGCAAATTAGTACCAGTTTTGCTGTTGGCTTTTTTATGATGTGAATGCATCTGGTAAAAATGATGCCTACAGATTAGCCTTTACTTAGGCCAGTGAATAATTGTTACCGGGTAGCAATTTCAGCTTATTATTCTAGACTTTTAAATTTTTTGATAAGTGGCACCTAGCAATAAAGTTTTTACTATTGTCTAATGCAGATACCATGTCCTTTGATTTGAATGCACCCTTGTTCAAAGGTATTTGACTGATAAAAACCATTAACCCCAGAACTGCAAGACAGCAAGGGAATTATGCTTATTATGCTTAGTTTTATGCAGCATGGCTGGTGTCTGCTAATAACTGGCTGTCCAGCAAAAAGCATATAAGAGGATGTGTACT
>NC_066315.1:121569873-121612373 GCF_022539315.1 Serinus canaria
CATCCGTGCACATCCTCACTGGTCCCCATCAGTCTGAGTCCCGGGAAAAGCCTTCTGGCAGTGCCACGAGAGGCTGTGTGCTTACGAGGTCTTGCTTCTCCAGTAGTGAGTCAAAGTATAGGACTGCACATTGCATGTCTCATTCACTTTGCCAATAATCTCTTGTACAATCAGTTGTCAATCTCCTGGTTTTAGGCAATTGGAAGAGGGGGAGGAAAGGGGAACGGGGAAAAGAAAAAAAATGGTGGAGAAAAAAAGAGGTTAACTCATTTAATAAGCCAAATGATATCAGTGAGGAAAAATTCTTGTAATAAGGATAGTGTTTTAATAACCTATGCCATATCTTTTATAAGTCCCTTGCTAACGCTCCTTAGTTTAGCAGTTTTTATTCATTAGAATGGAAAATAAAAAACTCTCTTTCTAACTGTTGGCTCTTATCTAGCCTTCTCAAGCTCTGTCCTGGCAAAATGCCAAACAATTCCAAAAGCATTTAAGACTAAAGGTTATAAAGGCACTGTAGTGATTTTCATGGAGATAAGAGTGAATGTTATTAAAATTTTGTGTATTGCTTGGTGGCTATAATTAATACTGGGCAGTAGTTAGTCTCAGTAATGGCAATATTCAAGGAATGCGGGTTTATTTATAATAATTGACATCAATATCTTGTGAGATCTCTGGGTTAAAAAGCGACCAACACCATATTCATTGTTCTAACTGTATTAAAGGAATGGATTTTGCTTTCAGCTATGTCAGATGCGACTTTTATACATTCGCTTTGTAAATATTTTGTGTTTTGGTATCACAGGTTACCGTTTTACTGTATGTTTTTGTACTGCTAGCCAGACAGACTTGTCCTGGGTGA
This sequence comes from Serinus canaria, assembly GCF_022539315.1. NCBI lineage: Eukaryota > Metazoa > Chordata > Aves > Passeriformes > Fringillidae > Serinus > Serinus canaria. The sequence goes on from NC_066315.1 coordinate 121,570,736, forward strand.
TTTAAAAGCAGGAATACTCAAAGGTTATGAAGCTGGGTAAGACACCAGATTAAGAGCAGACTTTTGTTTCGTTTCCAAAACCGGATAGTTCTCTCTTATGACTTGTTTTTGGAGGGTGTACAGTCATACAGTTCATACATAATCCAAAGTATTTCTCCGCTGCTCTTTCGTAAAAGAGGCTCGCTGTGACTTTCACCCCTTTGTGTAGAGATGGAAGCAACCATTTCTAGTTCTGTAAGATTGTTAACTGGATTCTGATAAAAATCCCATCCTGTGACCTCTTTCTTTAGGGTGTTCAGTAGGCTTGGCTGGGCTTGAGCCCTTCCACCCCTGCTGTTTTCAGGTAGGAAGGCACTGATCTGGGGGAGAGCACATCAAGGCAGTTACTCTGCCAGTAATTCCAGAATAGATTTCTGCCCTTTTTGATGGAATTTCTAAACTTCAGGTATTTATTTCAGAGTTGTTTGTGGTTGTGCAAGGATGTGTGTACGTGGATGTGCGTCACAGTGAACAATTACTTTATTTAGCAAACAAATTTTAAAACTTGCAACCTAATTTTCTTTCTGTGATTAACTAATTTGATTTTCTTTAGCCCTTGGCCCTGTCAAGGATTAAGTGGGGAGACTTTTGAACTACTGATTTTTGATCACTATGAAAAATATGCCTAGAACATAACCATTTCAGTTGGCATTAACTATAAACAAATTTCCAGTGGTATTTGAACGTGTGACCATGAAATATTTCTGCTGGCATTTCCTTACTAGTTAGCAGCTGTTAACACAGTCTGCAAACATCTATTAAGTAAAGGGAGACATTTTTTAATATAGATTAATAGAAATGAGCTGGAAGATGATAGGCAAAAAAATTCAAGGATACAACAGCCTTTTTTTCTTCATTCAAAGAGTGCATAAGCAGACCAAATTTCAGTATGAATGTTAGACTTCAGCTGGAATCCATAACTTACATTGAACGTAGCTTAACACATTTAATTTCAGACATTACTAATACTAATCAGATAGGGATTTTTGAAAACAATTTATTCCATTTTGATGGAATTTCCATTTTACTAGCTGTAATCTCAAAAATGTAAGTGGTGGCCAAAGCTGGATGTGATGTTTCAGTTAAGATTTTTTTTGCCCGTTATTTCTTCTAGCATCTTCTTGCCAAATCTTCTGGAGTGCTTGTAATTTCCTCCATACAGAGCCCAACAGGCTCATCAGCAGCAGAAGGTAAACATAATAGATGTGAGGAATTTCTGGAGATTTATGAGGTTTAGCTTTCTGAAACATACACTGTGTCTGGCAATCCTAGGACGTGGCCACATGTGGACTCTGCAAATTTAAGATGTTTTAAATGGGGCATCATTTAGCCCCCGTTAGAAACAAAATTTAGGAACAAAAGATGCATTCTGCAATAGTGCTTAATGCAGTATCATTTCTGCCCAGCAACAGTGTGTTTTAGTTCAGAAGAATAATCATCAGGGAGGTTAAGCTTTTGTTAAAATGTCTATGAAATTTGACAAACAGATTAATATCCCTGTTATTTAATAAATTAAACTTACTACCTACAGTCTCTTTATAGTGAAAGATCAGAGATCATTATGCATCAACCTAGGAACATGAAGCTACTCTGTACTAAGGAGATTGGCATTATTGGGATTTAGTATCAAAAGCTTCAGAGGCAAATACATAAAAGTACAAGCCTCATAACTGTACCATTATTGTAAACATTAATTTATTAAATTCTGCCATCTGTTTATGAAAATGTAATTGAAAAATTGCACTTCTACATTAGTTTATTGAGCTGATAAAAGAAGATTCATTAGCAAAGACAGAAATATGCCATCCTAATGATCACAATAATATCATTGCATGTTAAAATGTTTTTTTAACCTTTTTCAGTGGGCTTTACTGATATTAATTAATCAGCATGGATGCTGTCAACATCTCAAGCACTAGAATGATAGTTCCTTTTCATTCCAGGCATTTCTCTGCATCTCTTTGTTTCATACGTTTAGCTAGAATAGTCTAGAAGAGCGTTAGCAGAAGTAGAGAGAGGCCTCTTTTTCCTGCCCATTGTTTACCTGTAGTGTTGCCTGATGGAAGAGCTCGTGTCCATAAGCCTAGGTTTGTCATGGCCTGTTTCATCCCTGTTCTCAAGAGCTTGAATAAATTAAAGATGGAATCATTTGGAGGTAAATATTGTCAAGAACATTACTGTAACCTTCATCATCTTCCATGGTACACTAAAACAGAGGGGAAAGGTAGCCTTCAATGAGAAGCATGGTTAAACAAAAGCTTCTGTGATGAATGACACTTGAAATGTTTCTCCTTTTTGAGTTTAAAATCTTAAAAAATTTGCATGGCTGCCTCATGCTTTTATTTTTGCTGTGCAATAATACTCTGGGATGCTTCCAACTGTAGCAACCTAATAAATAAGATTGAAATTATAAAATTATAACTGATTTACATATCAGTTTTTGGCCAGTGGATGCTGGTCACAAAAGTTTTTGTGTATTGATTTCCTAGAATTTCTCCCCCTTCACTGAGAGTACAGTGAATCTGGGAGAATGAACATTTTTATTTCCCACCATTCATATGCATGCTTATAAAATGCATGGCACCTTAAAAACATCACCAGTATTTTTTTGAGCTTCATGTGGAAGATAATATATTTCAAAGACAAGAGCATAAAATAGCTAGATATCATTGGAAAACAACGTTCAATTATTAATGAAACCAAGACATTGGCTTTGAATGAGAAGCGACTGCTCATTTACTGGAGATTTTACAGCAAAGGTAAATAATGAAATCCCTTACCTAAGCTAACTTACATAGTGGTTCTGACTTAAAAGTTCTTTAACATGGAAAATACAAATAAACATTTTAACTCCCCTGCAAAATAGGAAAATGGTCTTGTGTTCGTGCAGGTTTTGTGTGCATTTGTCACAAGCAGCTATTGTGGAAGTGGGATTACTGCCTGACAATTTCATCACGTCTGTGAAAGTAATGTTTAGGAGGTGAAGTAATACAATGATGCTAATCCAGCTTTTTATAATCAGCCTCCTATGTATATAATATTTATGTTATTGTCTGTGCACGGTTTTCTTTTCCTAGAAGCATTCCTTATCTGCTAGAATTCTTGTTTGACAAATGAGATTGGATTACCAAGTCACAGCTGTATACGGTGGTTGATGTATTGCTGTAGGATTGATAATTCAGAAAAGCAATGTAGTATTTGGGGGTTAATTTTCTTTTCTTAGACACAAGAATCTAATGCTGCTTGCTAGATATTTTCTTCATTTTTGTTATCTAAATTTTACCAGGTTTAGACTAGTTATTGACTCAGTTAATGTAAAAAATGTTGATATGCTGTCAATATTAATGTAGATGTCAGACCAACACTAGTCCCTAATGTATGTAAGAGCAAGTATTTTTTACCTTGATACAGAAAGGCAGTCATGTGTGAGATTTAATATACATCCTAATCTATCTTGTCATTGCACTAGCCATGGGTGATGTGCTAATGTATGGGCAACCATTTTCTTTCTCTCTTCACACAATGGAATAGATACACATGAATGACAGCCAAGTCTCCACTCTGTAATTATTTGGAGGGCAGTTAGAACATACAGAAGGAATACAGCAATACAGTAGTTTTAGTTACAGACTAAAAGTCTGTGGCCTGTTTTGCTGATTTTTTATTTTTTATTTTTCATTTTTCCAAGGAGCAATATGATCACTTATAATTGGGAAAAAACACACATGCCCCAAAAAAAAGAAATCCCAAAAAAACAAACCAAAACCCAAAACAAACAAAAACTCCCCCACCCAACCCCAAGAAATGGCTAAACCTAAGTAAGCTTCACAACATGTAGGGTTTGTAATTTCGGTTCCGAGTCCTTTACACTCACAGACAAATATTTTTACGTATTTGAATGCATTCTTTGTGCTGACATCATCATTTTGATTCACTTTTCTTGGAAAAATATATGTTTTATAGTACAGAAGATTTGTCATAAAGTATTTCTAAAAAGTGAATAGTCAAATGAACTCTTTAATTAAATGTCTCTTTTATATTCATTTTACTTTTCCCTTTCTCCACTGCTTTTTCAAATTGTGAACAATTGTGGAAATATGGGATTGTGAATATAAGTTGACACAATGTAAGATAAGCAAGCAAAAATTAATGTCCATAGTATGTCTCATCTTTGTGCACGTTGGCAAAACCAAAAACCTGAATATTGCTTTTTGTATAAAAGACATTTTGATGAGATTGCAGTTTCCTAAAAGGCAAGTCCAAAATTACATATTTCTTAACGCAGCTTGAGTCAACAAATCTTTGAGTTCTCATATTAATTTATAATATAGCTTCCTTTTGTTCCTCTTTTCAAACTGTAAGAAACTGTCTTTACGCATTCAATCTGTCTTTGTGTGAGAGAAAATGAAAATGAGGCACACTGTCCAGATCATAAAGATAAGCAACCGCCTGCAATTTCAGCATTATTTTTGCTATATATTTTAGGAGGGAGGGTACATTTTCTCCTCTGTGGTTAGATGCTATTACTTGTGGACTAAAACTATTGCTTTCCTGGTATCTTGCAGTGCTCCATTCAGAATTAAAATCACTATGCACATCTTCACTGCCTCTAAATAGAGACTGGTATAATTTCAACAACGGAAACTGAGGGAAAAATTCTGCTCACAGTGCTTTATATGGAAATATTCCATGTAGGAAAAAAAAAAGAAAAAAAGAGAATCCCAAAACATTCTATTTTTAGAATATATGTTATAATCCCCATAGTACTTTAGTTTCCTATGAATAGTCTTCTTCTTTGAGAGTAGTAATATAAGTCTAAATTGTTACCTTATGTTTTCATAGGATAGGTTTGTGACCACTGACAGTTATAATTTACAATGATTATGGACGTTAACATACTTGACTGTCACTATTATTTTTATTTCAAATAGACTTTCAGTGGACTAACAGTAAGAGGAGTATATTTTTTTATCATCAGGGAGTACTACAAACTTCCTATCAGTCTGTAGCTAAAGTGATGCACCAACACTTGCAGTAGATAGGAAGTATTAATTTGTGCCTTTGAGACAGTCTTGTGTAGACTTATAGATTGGGTCTCAGTGGGTTCTTCTGCCTGTCTCTGATCTATCCAGCTACATGCTGCATCGGATCTGAATATTTGTTGAAGTGGCTAAAAGTAGAAAGGGATGGTTTCAGATGCTTTAATATGCAAATAATTTCTGCTCGCTAAAGAGTTTGTAATGGCTTCCATGTCACTGCTCATTCAGTTAAACATTGTGTACATTTCAGTGTTTCTAGGTTTCTGAATTAGAAGTATAAACTTTGATGAGACACAAGTGATGTTGAAGTGGTGTGACAGGCAGTAGATGTGTTCTCACAAACTTACTGCTTTTGCAAGGTCAACATTTTCAGAATATCTATTCAACTTAATCATCAATCTTCCACCTTTTATAACTCAACTCACAAAATCTATTGCCAGTTAAAATTTATGTCAGGGTTTAAATCTGAATTTCTTACCTGCAAATGCTACCATCTCCTCTTGTTGTAGATTAGTAGAGTTGCTGGTAGTTTGTCATGTAGGTACTATGAAGATCTTGAAATAAAAATATCTACAATAAATTATTGGAAAGCCTATGAATATTGATTTGATACTGAGCATAAATGCTACGTTTTTCAGGAGGAATAGGAAATAATTTCTTTGCTTGAATATAAGGTACATATCTGTGTTTTAATTTTTTCTCTCCTAAGTGTTTAACACAAGACCATGCAAACCAGTTAATTTAGTATCTTTGCAACCTGTCATGTTAATATGTAAATACATGTGCATATGTATTTAGACAAATCTAAAAACATGCATTATTTACATGCTGTAAGAGATTTTTTTCTGAGCCATTACAGTCTATTATGTAAATATGTGTTTAAGGGGCATAATATATATTTTTTTTAATATCTGATTTTTTACTTAAAAGGTCATAATGGCTAGGATCCCTTACACAATGCCTCATAATTTATTTCAGTCTGTATTATAGATGTTTCTATGATGTTAATATGAATTTGCATATAAAATATGCTTCAAGAAGTTACTGTACACACAAAGATTAATAATTCACGGATTTTAAATGGAAGACAGAACATCAAAACTGATTAGTTTACATAAGGGTAAGATTCATCCTTTCTGTGGAAGACTAGCACGAAACCTAGGCATCATGTAAGCCTCACTTAAGCCTTGAGAATGCATCTTAAATGGATTTTAAGTGGTGCATAGGCTTTACTGTGGCAATTGGTGAAGTAGTAAATTTAATCTGGAAGAGAATAATGCATTTCTAAATGCTTCTCACTTCTACAAATAAATTAGTAGCTCTTCTAGGAGCACTCAGCTTCCAGCAGTCCCCAAAATTTTACTTCCTTGTTTGCTAGAGAAGTGAATTTCAGTTTTAGGTGAAAAACATAAAGTGCCTTTCTCTGTGAAGAATCCCATCTGTTTTGGGTCACGTCTGCATCAGCAGCCATGGAACAACACAGTACCGAGACGGCCGACCTACTTCAGAAGATATGGATACATCTGCTATAGGACAATTATTTAACCCAAATTTATATTCCAACTCATGCATATTTAGATACCAGCTCGTATTCCATAATTAAATACTGAATTTAGCCATTTGGTGGATTCTGAGGTGCCCTCAAGATCATTATTATTCATGGAAACTGTGTGTTCATCTGGTTACTGAGATGAGATTAAATGTTTGGAGATGTTGACTTTCAGTCAACAGATATGACTAAACACAGGCAGATATTTCAAAAATGGGCTTGTATTTTTCTTTACCAGCTAATACTTGTGGTTATGGGACAGTGCTGGCAATGCAAGATGGTTTTGTAATAGGAACCTGACAGCCGCCAGTAGCAGAGGCTGAGGGAATGAACAGAGGAAGAGGTCAAGCATATAGTCATGCTTCCCTGGCATAGCATCCCAGCTTCTGGCAAGTTTTCCAGACATCTAGTTTTCAGCAGACCAGGCTTAAGCTGTGAGCATGGGAGAACAAAGAATACCTACAGAGTTTAATAATGAAGAATGTCTCAGAAGGGATGGTAGGAAAAGGGAAAGTGTGACTTGGGCTCCAAAAGCTGCTGGGAATGAGGATGTCAGAGGAAAAATAGACATGTCTAGATAATTGTGAAATAGCAGAATTGTGGTTGGTTATTCTGGGTCTGTGTTGGGTGCTTGTTGTTTTAAAATATTTTATCTAATGCTTTGTTTCTAAGCAATATGTTTTGAAGCAGAACAGCTGTTTGTAGGGTATGTCCAGGCTCAGATTGCAAAAAGAGCTGCAGGGCCTAACTTGAGACAGGCCTGTGGAACAATACTAGTTTATAGAACAGAAAATATACAAAACACATTGCAACCTCAGAGTAGGAGCTATGTGGAGCAGTAGAGGTACAGGGGCCTGTAAGATCCAAGAAATTCTTTCCAAGTCCACGTAAATCCCAGGAAACTCAAGTGTCCAATCCAAAAATGCCTTACAGATAAATGCTTACATCCTTATTGCCAAACTTTTCTCTGCAGGAGTTACCCCTGCTCATTAGGAAGGGGGAATTGTCTACACTCTGAAAAAGAGGGCAGAAGAGGAGTTCAGTGAATCAGAGTGATAATTGTTTATGGGCAGCGTAACACCTGTCAAGGCCAGGGTCAATTTGTAGCTACCTAATCCAGGTCGAGTGCTACAGAAGTGTCCACATGTCCTGGCTATGGAGTCTTCCTCTAGGACAAATTGTTCTCTCAAGAGAAGAGGATTTGATTTCAATGGATATCTTCTTAACATAGTAAAAACCAAAACCAATCTGAACTACCCTAAACCTGGGTCATGTACGGACTGGTCAGAATTATTCATTTCATTAGAATTTATTGGCTAGGCAAAATTAAGAGTCACATTAAAGCTAGTTGACTTGTTTTTTGGTTGGTTGCATTTTTGCTGGGTTTTTTTGCTCTTCTTGTTGCAGCAACCTGTTGAGTAGGTTAAATTCTAATGGGCCTTCTGGAGAAAGGTCCTGATGGGAACAGAAATGCTTCTCCTAGATAGGCTGTGCCAGTTCCTCATCAACAAGAAATATAAAGCAGTATCCTGATTTCATGTAGTCTTTAAATGCATCGCTGAGCTGAGGTCTGGGCTGTGTAAGGAGAATCCATGCAGAAGAAACAGTTTCTTAAACACTGTCTCTGTCAGATGACACATGACACAGAGACAAACTGAATTCCCTTAATTTCTCCCTATTCTTTATCTTTTCCCTCTTCTATATTAGGCAGACCCATGGATTGAAATGTTTGTCCTTCTTGCTTTATACATATAAAGGTAGATTTATATAGACAAATGTCACCTTTGATATTTGTGATGGCAACTCTACAATATTATTAAACATTATTTTTTTTAATTAGTTTAAAAGAGGTAATAATATTGAGCAGTTGAACAAAAATAATTCAAATAAATCCTTTGGAACATATGGAGAGGAACTGCTTATAGTTGTAAAGCAAAAGTACTAAATAATATACAGCATTTGGGGACAGAAATTACATTATCTATGCTCTCTGTGATAATAATTACTTCACATTCATATTCTGAATGTTTGCTAGTATATTTTACAGGAATCCATTACAGTGCTTTCTTGAAAACCTATTTTTTAGTTATTATGGATCTCATTCCTTTTGACTTTCCAGGGAAATACCAGATGTTGCAATTCCCTGTGGTGGGCTAATTATTTACTAAATTTTTATTATTTTAAAATACATCAAAGATATAGTTCAACTATGTGAGCCTTGAAAAAATTTGTGGATTTTTTTTTGTTTTTTTGTTTCTGCATTCTGAACATAATTCTAAAACATTCCAGAACAATTCTTTTTTCAGTTTGATTAAAAGAATCATATGAGCCTGGACTGAGACCTCACTACTCAACTTCTAGCCTGGAGCAAATTTCCTTAAAAAGCCTGGGAGAAGGGGGTTGGAAGGGATGGAGGAAAATGAAGGAAGGAGGGAGGGAAGCCTCAACAGTGGGAATGCTGACCGAACCTTAACTATAGTATGGTGAATGGCGATGCTATAATGCAATGCTAACAAGGACTCCTGAGATAAATACATCAATTAAAGGCTTGCAGGTGTGTCACTAGGGGTGGATAAAAGGAGAGAATGGGAAAGGATTTGTGCCAGCAGACCTTATGGTTTTGCTGTAATTAGTAATCTGTGCAGGTGTCTATTATGACTAACTGACAATAAATCTTGGTTTCTGTTTTGAATATTGCTTTTGTTTCCCAAGTTCCACGCCTGAAGGGGAGAAAGAAAATGACTAGAAGATTAATTACTACTGCAATGGTTACTCCCAACAAGATAAAATGGAAAGTAGTAATCTACTGAATGAGATTAAATATTGTTATTATTATTTTCATATTTTATTTTGATAACAGAAAAATGAAGGTAGTATAGGCTGGGTGGGGGTATGTATGTACTGATTTTTGAGTAACGATGGAAAAATAAGTATACTTTGTCAACAGATTTTCTTCAAGCAATGTGCATAAGGCAAATCTTTTTTCTTCTTGAAAAAAATAATGGAAGGGTATTCAAACCTTCTACATTTGTGCAGTAACCTCTAATTCTAAGCACAGTGATGAACTGTAAGTAAATTTTACCATAGAGCCATGTTTTCCTTAGCCTCTCCATCTGCTCATTTTTGACACCCCTGTCATTAACTGTCATTTTCCTTTAAATATACAGTGAAGCTGAAAGGCCAGCTCTACATCACATCATTTCAGATTAGGGGCAGTTCCTTTGAGCTGAGCACTGTTTAGGTGTCAGAAAGAAGTCTCTGACCTCTCTCGTACCACACTGCCGCAGGGCCTTAATTAGTACTGACTCCAGCCATTACTGCAGAGAGGACAAAGGCGACCACATCATTTTTCTACTTAGGAAGTTAGCGTCTGACCTAATAACTTGTCCAGGCTCGCAGGACAGTGTAACGGCCGCACAATGGCAGTGGGGATTATTTGTCAGATTCTTTGCTCCTCTGAATGTAGGAAAATCAGGGAAGTTAGCTGTTATATGCTTCAGTCCTGTGTGAGATGTTTTAGGCCTTCACTCTGTTGATTTGTCATGGAGAAAATGACAGACAGCAAAGGAGTCAGATATTCAGAAGAATAAAGGGTGTGATAACGAAGTGTAGAGTGGTTTTTGCCCTGACTAGAAGTATCTGATTATTTAAAATATCGCTCATCTTTCAAGATCTGTTCTGTTGCTATTGACTTTGCTAGAATTTTATCACTTATTTCATTAAGAACAAACTCAAATCTGGAGTCAAATGATCTCCTTTTTTCTCTCTCCTTCTCTCCCCTTCTACATCCTATCCCCCGTCTCCTAGCAGCAATTCACTATCGCATGAGAAGCATTTTACAGTGCTTTTGGCACAGCATTTTTGATCTATTTCACTAGAACTTGTACTCATTACATCAGATGTCAGCATTATATAGATCCACAGAATCTCCTTAATTTTCCAGTTTGTTTGGTAACATTCCACTGAAAAATCTTCATGCTAGAATGCAACTACTTCTTAATCTAGAACTCTTTCTCCCTCTCAATTTATTTTATTTTTCTTTTTGAAATTATTTAAAGCAATTGGAATTGCTGTAAAAGTTGCACGGTCTCACATCACATTCCTTTATTATCAGCCAGTGTCACATGCTGCAGCACAGAAGCATGTTTTATGCTACTGCAGCAGAAATTGCTTTCACTGTAAGTACATTTCAGAGAGTTGGCAAGATGATCTAAAACTTGCAGCAAGCTAAGACTCTGCTGATGATCAGTTTGTCAAGATATAGGTATCATGAATACATAGTATTTTTGAAAGCTATTTAACCATTAATAATTTGTCTATTAGTTTAAGGCTTGAGATTTGTCCTTTTTCTGTAGACAAGAAGTGATTCTTCCTGCTTGTCTTACACCTCCCTCAAAGCAAAAAGAACGAAAAGGAAAAATTTGGTTCTAATTCTGATACGCTTTTCCACGCATCTCGGTCTTTGTAATTTCAGTTCTAGTTAGGATTATTTTAATGTAGTGACTTTGAGCCAGACTGGAATCTCAGAAATACCATAAAGTTACTGCATCACCAAGGAAATCTCTTCTGAAGCGATCACACAAAGGTAATTACAGTATTATCAGAGCTGCAAAATGTTGCATCAGTATTTCTGGTGCTCAAACAGCATTTAAAGCAATAGTGTGCATTTAAGTTCTTCAACAGGACCAAACTGAGCAAAATTTTCAAGAGAGTAGGCAAGTATCTGTAGAGCTGTAACACGGGCTGAGACTGTTGGGGCCAGACGCTTCAGTCCATGACAATGTGATCAAGCGTTATTTCATTTAGTCTGTGAGCTGAAATAATGGCCTATAAAGTGTTTCAGAGTAGTCCTTTGACTACATATCATATATTGCAATTTCCTTATTCTCTTTTAGATTACCCTCATACATTGATTTTTTTTTCTGAGCAGCAGGAAGGTGAACTTTACCTTTCTGAGCATAAATAACTCCACATTCAGAAATGTTCATTTCACCAGAAAGATAAAGTACAAAAAAGATCTATATGAAGGAAGGGGTGTCTGACTTTCTGTGGATCTGTGTGTCTACAGGAGTTTATTCTCCAGAAATGGGAACAGCATCCACTGGCAGCTATTTCAGCAATTTAGCTGGTGCTTTTTGCCCTCCATTTGCTGAAGAACAATATCTGGTCTGTGACTCTATTCATAAGTTAGATTAAAATTTTAAAGGGCCACTGCCTAGTAACTTGTGCTTCTAAGGATTGACAGTTTTATTATGAAAACCACATTAAAATGAGAATTGCTTGCCATCATTTTCCCATTGCAGTGAAGCTTTCAAGAAGGGCAGGTGGAGAAGAACCTCAATGCAGCCTAAAGGCTACCTGGATGCAGAAGTACCTTCCACCTGCCACAGAGCCAGTCCTGGGGGCATTGCAGGCAGCTACATTCAGCAGTCATGGATGAATGGCAAAAAGGGAGATCTCATCTTCCCCTCTGTCATTTGTCTAATCAAGATTAAACACATTTTCAGATTATTGGCCACTTCACTGCTTCTCCCCATTGGTAGTGAGGCAAATGAGTTACTCTGGCAGAGGGATATGGAACTGCCTGGGCTGTGGGTAGAGAGTAAGAAAATAGGGAATGTGGTGAGTTTGTAGGAGTTTCTCTCTCACCAGAAACTTCCTTTTTTTTTGTGCCCTATGAGGAAGGCTAGAAATTCTCCTAAGCTGGTTGATTTACCAGTCTTTAGGACTTTGGTTCAGGGGATTGGAAGATCTCTAGTGTGTACCATGGGGAAAGGACCTAAATAATCAAGATCATATTTGTGTATTTGCTTTTATGAGGCTGTCACTTATTGTGCATATACAGTAAGGACCATACATGTCCAGAAGAATATACATGGTCATTAGTAAGTGAAGTCTTAACTGAGCTCATGATAGCTACTTTTACAGTACTTTTTTTAATGTTACTGGTAAATAATAAGTATTTTCTAACTTCCAACTGATTTTTTTTTTTTTAAAGGTTTTTTGAGGGAAAAAAGTCCAGAAAAGAAGAACAATCAGAGACAAGGACTACTTTTAGAGAACATAAAAGCTTAGACACAAACTAAGAAAAGCCCAAGACATAAAAGTTGTGTTTGACATTGTATTTTTCTGTTTTTCAGTTTTGCTTCTATCCACCTTCCCTTTTCTTTGTTCCTTGGTTTTTGGTTTTTCTTTTTTTTGTGTTTTTTTTTTTTTTGTTTTGATTTTGGCTTTTTGTTTTTGTTTGGTTTGGTTTGGTTTTTTTTCCTTCTTCAGTAGTAAGATAGGGAGAGAGTGTCAAGCTTATAATATTCTGGCTTTTGTTGCTTTGAGTCATAATTTTACTGTTGCTAAGACCTACCTTTTTTGGCCTGTGAGTAATAATTTTTATGTCATGATGGTATAGTTAGAAGAATCAGATAGTTTTAAAGCATATCCAACCATCCTTTTTACTTACTTTTAATCAACTTGTTCTTCCAAACAAGGTATGGAATTGATAGCTGTTATTGATTGCTTGTAGCATTACCTAATCTTCACTAAATGTAGGAAGCTTTTCAGATTTAGAAAGGTGGCAGAAAATGTCTAGTAATGATGCTGCTGGGAATTGAAGCTCAATACCATGGTCAGTATAAAAGTGATATAGCTGTAAGAGGTATTTTATTATAGGCCCATTGTTTTTTATTAAATGCTCAAGCTGGTGTAGTTTACAGATATTTTGGAGTTGCTTATGCTTTTATCAGCTGTTTCAGTATTTCATTTGTTTGAATTTACACCAAGAAAAACTTTTATTGATGATAATGTGCTGAAACTTTTGAAAAACTAGAGAATCTAAGGAATCCAGTACTGTCATAATGTAAAAAAAAAAAAGGATGTCATTTATGCTTTCAATACAAAAGGGGAAATATAAGAAATCATTGCTAAAACAGGTATAAATGTAACCTTCACTGTAGTTCAGTAATTATCCTAGTCCACGGTATGGTGTTGGTATCATGATTTCCTTTATTTCCTCTTTGTTTTCATTTTTATCTGGGTACTTCACTGGTGAGTAATAGCTAAAGGGAACCCATTTATGCAAGGCGAGCATTCAGTTTGCAAGTGAATTTGCTTGTAGCTATTGCCACATTTGAACCTCACTAATGTATGTAAATTAAAAACTCTGGTATTTGGATCGCTCCTGTTTGAAATAAAAACAGAATCTGATCATTACAATCTGCAAGCCAGGTATTATCACTGGACTAGTGAGCCGCTGATGATAAATTGTACTGAATAGCTTGTGGATAGAATATTTTATCTCAGTTCTCTATCACACAGCACTGCATAAAATAAGAATGATTCATCAAGCATGAGAGCTGGTGGTTTATGAAATTCATTGCTCACGGCAAGTGTATTTTTTAAAATTCAAAAGACAAAGCAACTCACAAGGGTTATTTAGTAATCAGTGTGAATTACTTCTAGGTATAAGCCTTAGTGGAAAAAATTAAAAATACATTTGCTGTACAGGAAGCATTATTGCTGTAGGTGCTATAATTTAACTGCTTCTCATCTATACTTTTGTTTTAGTGTGTGTGCTTGTGTGTGTGTCTGTGTGTGCGTGCGTGCGTGTGTGTGTGTGTGTGTGTGTTTGTGACCATTTTGGATTCCAATCCTCCTCCCCTTTATTTTTAAAAGTGAAACTGCATAATCAGTTGTAACAGGATTATTACATCGAACAAGTCTATTCTATGCTCTCAGCAGAAACATCTTCAGGGGCTTGTACACCTTAGGCTGCAGAGGATATTTTGTTTATTCAAAAAGACATGTAAAAGGAGAAGAGCAATATAAAGTCATCTTTTTTTCCTTCAGATTTACAGTAAGAATGTTTCATTTCTTCTTGTGTATTGATGTCCCAAGGCAATGTTCCAAATGAAAAGATAATAACTTATGAAGAAGTGTCAAAAACTAATTAAGTTTTGTAACTTGTTTTTCCTTCACATAAAGTATATTTTTCATCACACTGTCCAGTCACATGCTGGGATTTCTGCTAACATCATCACATGCCAGTCACACCAAATCTCAGTGGCTCTTCTCCTCCTGTCATTATTTTCAGCATCAATTAATTTTCTTGTGACCTCGCCTTTAGAAAATGTAGCAGGGAATTATCAGTGCATGCTTTGTACAGTCTATTTGGAAGGCATTAGGCCACTGTGTGTATTTGAAAATGGAGTAGGCCAAACATTATATTTTCTCACCTGCAGGGTTGCCTAGTAACCTGAATTAAGGATTTTCACCAAGCCTTCAAGACAAATAGAGAAACTGTAGAGCAGGTTGACCCAGGTGGGAGACTCAGACCCACTCACGTACATTAGCATTTTGAGTGGGGAAATGTAAGTAAGACACAGCTCCTCATTAAGGTTATTGTGGAAATAGTTTTTGTAATTAAAGCAGCCTATTTTCTTGGCAAGTGAAAAGCAAGTGATGCATGGTATTTCACTGTTGCTAAAATTGTGTTGTGAAGTACACTTTGTTTTACTTTTTGACATACTATTTGCTTGTGGACTGTCAAAACTGAGCACTCGATGAAGGGATTGAGGAAATGTCTTTAAAACATGTAAATATCTCTTTGGTGGCATTCTCACTAAAAGCATGCACGCTTGCCTGTGTTGAGTAGCAGTTCACGTAGATATGTTCAGCTTTCATTTAATCACTTCAAGGAACTAAATTCCTTGTTTAATGTATTGCCATTGAAAAGAAAGATTAGTGTACTTTAGAGGTGGGGGTCATTCTTTGTAACGCTATTACAGCTTTGTCCTTGACATGCAAGATTCCTCCAGAAAAGGAAGAGAAGGGGGGGGAGCTGGAAATTCTGCCTCAAAGGTACAAAGCAAAGAAGTAGCACAATTAGAATGTCGGCACATAGTGACAGTCCTCTGCAAATGATGGTGTCAGGCCACTGAGGGGCCGAGGGTGGCAGGAGTGACATTCACCCTAGCAAGATGGAAATAAATGCCCTGTTTGATAAAAGAAAACAGACAATTTATGTATACCCTGAAGAGTTAACAGCTAGTGAGCCATTCCTATGGGTCAAGTGCTGCATTTGCATTTTGATGGGATGTTATCAAGTAATTAATGCACCAGTCAGGATTTATTACCTCAGGAGTGAACTGAAAGGTTCATTACAAAATCGGTTTCACTTGAAGATAGGCATTTCCTCAGAGTTAGCTTTTGACATGTTGTTCCTAGCTCTCTCTGCCTGTGGCAGCAATGGTAGAAGGCCAGTGAGGTGAAATTCATTGCTTAATAAGGGCATTCACTTTGGGTATTCTTGTGATAATAAATGTATACATCAAGGCCGCACTGCCTTGTCAGTTTAATTGCTTCTTGTGCTCCTTAACAAGCCAATCTTAATCAGTCTGGACCATGTTATGAATAATTTAGGGATCAGCAGACTTCACGCTTAATAAGATATACTAGATTATAAAACTTAAGTGCACTGTTTATAGAAAGCACAGAAAACACTTTAAGTTTTTATTAGCAGCAAGGAAAAAAACCAAAACAAACCCAAACCTGGTAGTGAGGTTTTCTAACACTTGCATTTTGTGAGCAACAGCTGTGTGTGCCCATGCCGAAACCCCCTCCACTTCTGTCAAAGGGCCACAGTTCAGCCTCTCTGTCCCCCTAAGCCTCCGCCAGACATAATGGGAAATTTGAGCAGGCCGTGAGATTAAAGCCCAGAATCTGTGGCCAACCAGCAATTGTCATTTTAGAAAACACTCTTTTGTCTTTTTAAATGCAAAGCAAACCTTATTTTAAAACATTTTCTGATGGACAAAAATTGCCATTTTGTTGTTTGGTGGTTGACTGCCTACATGGATTTTAATGCAACTATTTAGATTTGAGATTGAGTTGCCAAACCTATATCAACAATAGGATTTTTAAGTGTTTTTCCTTTGTTTAATGATAAAGGTGAAATATAGGATCGACTGTAAATAACTCATACATAAAATGTGAATTATTAAAGTAAAAGTCTTTTTATTTATTAAGGCGATATAGAAATACATTAAAAAGTAACAGAAATAGTCTCCAGTCTCCGTGAGCGTATTATGATTCCTCCATCTGATATGTGTTGTTTGATTAAAAAGGAACGTTTAACCTTTTGTTTTAAAAGAATTCTTTGTCCTCCATTTTACCTCAACATTTGCAGGCTATAAGTTGTCCACAGAGTAATGCATCTTTCAGTTTATGACATCTAATAAAGGCCTACTGCAAGCATTAGAACCAGGTGCTTCAACAATTTTCCAGTCTGCTTGTAGCTGCTTCTGTTTGTTCTCTTGTAACCTAGATAGGAAAGAAAGAAAGAAAGAAAGAGAGAAAAAAAACCCTAACAAAAACCTGCAACATTTTTCATTATTTTCTTTTTTATTCCTTTCTGTTTAAGCCTTGACACATGCTGACAGCACTACGGTATCATTTGATGCCCGTGTAAACAATAGCTGCATGTATTTCTGAACACAGAGCCTATTTATTAGTATAAATAGAGCTGTAATTAAAGGCTATGCTTTCAGTCGTTAGATAATGTATTAAAATAATGTTATTGTTCAAATACATTTATGAATCAGGAAGATAGGTACCAGTAAATGAAAAACAACTTCAAACCTATTTCCCAACCTATAGCTGGACTATCATACTCCTTTGTTCTTGTGCAGGTTAATAGAGATTGAGGAGATGGGCAGAGGAAAAGCAGTGCAATTTTCTGCTATTTAAGCTTGGCGAAATGGCACTCTTCAGGAAGCAGCAAAAAGTATGAAAGCGTAATAGGCATTTTAAAAGTAGAAGTCCATATAGCTGCTTGAGGGATCCTCAGATTTAGGCATGCATAGAATCACGAATGAGATAATCAGCATTGTGAAATTGAAACCTGTCTGCTGCCTGCTGCTGTTCTTCCCTCTTTCAGTGGAGTGATTTGTAACACTCATCTTCTTCAGGCAAGGCAGCCTTCAAGATTATCCAGAACTGTCAATAGTAATTGCCAAAGTATTTTATTACCTACAGAAAATCAAAGGAATTTTATAACCAACAGTTATCAAGTTTCAATACACGGTATAAAGAGAGCAATTTTAGTTGGAATACAATCGTGTTTGGCTTGCTTTTATGTTCTTGAGACAATTCCTGTGCAACCAACTACAACATTTACTGTATTTAAGCTGGAGGCAAGAATATGCATGTGTACTTGTAGTTTAAAAAAATTACATAATGCTTACAAGCTTCTGCAAGCAAGTGGTTTTTAATTGCCGTGCAAACTATGCCTTAACTAATTACTTCTAAAAAGAATGAGGTTTCTGTAAAACTTGAGATGACATTTTGAAATTCTGACAGTAGATTTAAGTTTAACTGGGGCATTCTCTGTCATGAGATAAATAAAATGCCTGGAAATTAGCAAAATATGACACTGATTATGAAGTCTGAAAACATTAATGTTACAGATCTTATTATAGCCTCTGAATATTACTGCTATGTGAGCCACAGTTGGGATTGTCAGCCGTTCAGTTAACACCATTCTGTTTTGCTACAGGGTCACCCATGATTCAAAGCTTTTCAGATGCTTGGCTTCTCACTCAGGCTATGGATGAGTGAGGACTGCATCTTCTGTTCAACAGTGCTTTTCTGAGCCAGGCATTTCACCTTCCTTCCCCGACACCAGGGAAAAGGAAAGTGTGACTGTCTAAATGTTTGGTGGGAGAAAATTTAGTTTCTACTTTTGACAATGTATTTCCCCTCTAATTCATGGTGTCAAGGCTTCAATGGCATGACTGTCTCTGTGGGCTCTTTTAAAAACAAATACACAAATTCACGTGTGAAAAATAAATTGGCATGGGGAAATGCCTCTTTTTAAGTTCCAAACCAGATAGGTTCACTTGTATTTTGAGTCATGTGCACAGGCTTTTATTCACAGCACCAAAAAGCAGGTGTCATTTCTATTGAGGGGCTGCACTGAAAGAGAAATAACCCATGAACAAATTTTATACTACTATAGCCATGAAGCCATGATTACAGCATAACAGAGAGCTCTCCTTTCAACTGTGAACCTCCTGCTCTTTCTCCGTGAGCTTTTGTTTTTAAAAAAAGACCTGTTAATTGAATTATTAATTGTTGTTGAAAGGGTAAAGTACTTTACCAAGAACCTCCTTTCATAACACTGCAATATATGAAAAATTTACCAAAATGATAATTAGGGGAGAGGTTATTTATATACTATTAAAATGCTGATGTAATTATCAGAGAGTTATTCAATTACACCGGATAATAGGCATTTTTAATGTAAGGAAGATGGCTAGCCTGCTGGAATTTTGCTAATATGAGTAACCTACCCTGGGTCCTGTATTTTTTTCACTCTTATAATTTATAGTGGTTTGTTTATATTTTACAGTGTGTGAAACATGCATTACTACAATATTCCATCTAGTTTTTCTGTATGGATTACAAAAGTGTACTATATAGATCAACCAAAATTCTGCAGATATTTGAACACATCAGAAGGAATGGTATTAATTTTGAAGAGAACTTCATTATCTCACCTGCAAAACCTGAAAGGTGAAACATTTAGGGCTAACACAGAGATTGCACAACAATCACATTTCTTGTTTACTTAGACCTGTGGATTTGAACTGAATAATGGCAGGAGAAGCTGATGTTTATATTTTGAGGGCCTGGGACTGTGTATTTGAGCTAGATGTGTGCAAAACTTGTTCACTTTAGTCCCTGGTTGTCTAGTAGAATATTGTCCCATTGACAAATTGGGAATTGTCAAGACCCAATGTGGGCATGTTGCCACTGTAAGATACATATTTAAAGTATTGGAGTTTTTTGTTTGATTCATTTTAGTTTATACTTTGCCACTATGGTTGTATATTCAAGCATTTTAGAAGTCTCATTAGCTTGTTTAATAAAAGAAAGGAATCTAAATTGTACAGAGGAAGCATATACTCTATTATTTCAGATACTGAATAGCTCCAGAAATGACTAGTGATCATTTTTCCAATCAGATATGTGATCGTGGAGACTGTCATGATGTAATGGTGATATGGACATGTGGCGATAGTACCATTTTCTCAGAAGAGGAATGAATTGTCTCTGATTCTAAGCTGATTGAAGTATTGGCATTCATAGAATCAGAGCACAGGAACAAAAGAATCTGTCTTTGCAAAGCTGTGCTACAGCTCATATTAACCTAAAACGTGTGGCAATAAAATTGAGTCTTATTTAAATGTTCTTTTTTCTTCAAAAAGAAATCCAGAATGCAAGTTTTTTTGGAAGTTTTAAAACAGAGGGAAATGCAGAACAGGATATTTGTAGATGATAGTTCAGGTACAGTTTTCTGTTAGGACGCAGAATCTGAAATTGCTTCAGTTAAAATCAGCTTAGTAGTAGCACAATTCTATTAAATTTAGCAGAGCTAGTCTTAATTTTCACCAGGTTGTATGAGAAAACCATAATTGTCACTCATTACTGTAGAGAAATAAATTGCATTTCTTTCTTAAGTCTTTGTTTGTTTAAACCCGGTATGGTTGCATTTAACATTGGATTAGGTAGGGTAAGAGTTTACTGAGGAATTGCACAGCTGTATTTGTACAGAGCTGTACCTGATTCCCACCTCCTGTAGTGTGAGCAGTGGTAAGTGAACTGTTTCTGTGTTGCTCACTCACTCTGTCAGATCGAAATTCAGCTCAATAGCATTAAACTAGCTCCCATTTGAAAGATTTGTCTTACAAAACCCTGAAAACTGCTCTGAACATGCATACATTGATTTTGTTGCTGGAATCTCCTGAGCTTTGATAAAAAGGAGGCTCCACATGCAGGTGAAAGAGGGTTTACCTCTTCAATATTGAAAAGAGAAGATTAAGGATTTTTGTTCAGCTAAGGCTGAACTAATCAGTGGCATATGAAGGTGAGAGACCTGGCCTCATGCCTATAGTATGGTAATGTTATTTTTAGTTGAACAACAAGTTCAAATTTCTCCAGTAGCTGTCTCTGAGTAACTGTCTACCATTATCCCCATTTGAACAGGTAATAGAATATCCAGGGGTGCAGCAGTAAAGTTTTTTATTTTAGCCACAGAGAGGGAGGTTTGTCATGTTCATTGCAGGAAATTTGCTCAAATTTTGTCCTGGAAAAGATGGAACTGTGATATCAATTCACTGAAAAACATCTGTATGATAGTATTCGAAATGCTGAGCAGTTTGGTATTCATGGAGGAGATAAGGCATTTTTTTGTATTCAGAAGTTTAGTTTCCTTCCTTGAAGTTCTATTAAAACATTAGAAAATGAAGATGAGTGATTTTCACAAGCTTTCACATTTCATTCTAATGAAAAAGGTTCATTTAAGCTTCCAAGTTGGAGAACCTTCCGTTTATGTCTTTGCTTCAGACATGTCCTGCACAGTACTTGTGGTTATCACAGCAAATACAACTATGTGAATTTCAGTGGAAGAAGAGTAGGGTAGCTTTAGTTTGCACATGTCATCACTGAGAATGTCACCACAACATAATGCACAACATCCTGGGGAAAACAATAGTTGTTCACCTTCTACTGTCTGATCTGGCTTTTTCTCTTGTGTTCACCTGTGGAAATTCAGATTGCAAAAATGTTGCTTGAAATTGTGGTAAGGCTTTGCAAGACATGGAGGGAGAAGGCAGTAATTGTTTGAATGAACTAGCTATGCTGTAAGATATCACAGCATGTTACAAATACATCTAAACTTAAGTCTTATCAGCCATGCTTTTGATCTGTAGTAAGAAACAAAGTAACAAAACTAAAATGAATGCTACAGAGACAGATAAAACTCGATGTTTTCAGAAATTAGATAACATTTATTTTTCATCATTTGTAAGAATCACTTTTGCCTCTTAGGCATATGGTGGTTGCATTCTTTCACAGCGTGGTTTTTCTTCATCAGATGTGCTCCCCCTGCCATCCTTAAACTGAGGTCACACTCCACAAGCACATGGAAGTCCAAATAAAAGACAGTAGCTTCTTAAACATAACTCATAGTTTTGAAACTAACGATGACTTATCTGAAAAACTAATTGTTGATGATGACAGCCTTATTTCAGTCTGAACATAGAGCAGAGAGGACAAGAAAAACAAGCTCTGAAATAACTCATGAGACTGGAGGATTATTTGTCTAACTCAGTGAAATTTGGAATAATCTTCAAATCCTGCTGTAAAAATAATGTGCAAATACCGCTTAGTAAATTTGAGTTAAAACTCAAATGTATTTAATGACCACATATATTCTTAAAAGTATTTAGTGCCTTTATTGACAGAGAAATATTTATTTTACTGCAGCATTTCCAGGTTGCTTTACTTACGAGACTCAATAGCACATCTATAGCAATTCCAAATTCAGGAACTTAAAAGCAGTAATGATGAATTTAGGCCAGTTGAAATTTAAAGGAAGGTTGCTGACATTTTAGAATCACATGATTCTCTTGGAATTCATTTCATACTTTAATTCTTTTATACCAAGAAACGTTAAATGCAAGGGTAGAAGCTGAACTGGTAGCACTTTTTTTTTTCCTAAGCCAATCCATAAAGATGTCCCTTCACCTCTTTGATGTGATAAGGAAGTGTTAAATCAAAGTGAATCCTTATTCTGCATCTTGGGACAGAAAACTGCTTAAGCCAATTGTTACTATTCCTGAGTGTTTTAGACAGTGAACCATGCATCTCTCTCTGCACATCAGAGAAGATTGTAGCAGTCATTGTGCCACCTGCTATCACTTAATTAGTATAATCATCTAATTTCCAGTTGGAAATAATGGCATCATGCACTTTTTAGTAATTGTAACCGTCATAATATATTCCAAATTATGTTACGCTAACATTATGTGATTTAGAAATATTAAGAGGGGGTATTTGCTTTGCAAATACACTGGTCTTTCTGATCTTGACTCTCACCCAGCAACAAAAGTCCATACCCAGTTTTCTGTTTTATTATGATCCTAAAGATATCACTGATTCATATCATAACCCTGCAAACGAGCCTTTGGTAAGTATGATTTAACCTTTAGTGGACAGAAAAAAGAAGAAATAATGGAAACAGCAGCTTGACATAATGTAAAACACACCCAGGCTTCAAAGAATTTGATCTTGTTTCTTAGAAAATTTTTTTTTTTTTTTTTTAAAAACAGAAGCTTGGTGATCATTTATGCAAGTTATATACATTCTATTTGTGGTTCTCAGTTTAAGGAATAATTTCAGTTGATCAGAATTAACATTTAAACATTTCTATACTGCATTGGTTTTTTTTGCTCCTGGAGGTTTCATCACAGCAAATGAATAGGTAATAAATGAGTCAGTTTGGGGCTGCTTCATTTCACTGGACGGTTCTGGGCTATGAGGCTTCAAAAACAGAAAGAGAGAGAAAAAGAGAAAGAAATAGGCAATGACATGAAGGGATACAGGCAAACCTGAGCCTCTGTCAGAGCTAACCCTCCCCCATTCCCAGTGATACTGTCTGGCTAAGCAAAGCGCTGCCACATATATATCAGGCAAGGTTATTACCACTCTGCTTTGTAAACATGCTATGCCTCCTGGACATCTTCTATTTTTATTTCATTTTTGTGTTATATCTTATATGTAAATCTAGGCTGGCGAGAGTCAGGAGGCATTCGTAGCGTTGGGCCAAATTCATTCCAGGTGCAGTTCCAGGTCTGTTGACTTCAATGAAATTACACCTGGGATGAATTTGGTCTATTATTAACTATAGAGATTACATGTCCAGCTTCCATAGTATACTAAAATACCCAGAATACATATAAATAATGAAGTATGTAATTACAGTCCTGGTTTTAATTTGTGTTCCTAAATGTACTGATGCTTTTGCACATGTTTATAGTTATAGCTATGCTATTGTAGTATATTTTTGTTTAGTGCAAATATATTTGAGTTTTTCTTTAAAACAGAGATACACACAATGTTTACTTTCAAATGTCTCAGTCTTTCAAAATCCATATGATGGCTGATTCCATGTAACAATATTAAATTATATAGGTCTTAAATATCATACATATATATGGAGAGAGAGAGAGAGAGAAAGAGAGAGAGAGAAACATATGCAGGACATCACAATACTGCCACTTAAAATCATTCTGCAAACAATGAACCTGCCTTCCTGTGGATTATATGTTAATACACACAAAGAGGTGATCTTGTCAGAGTTGATACGAGCCAATAGAACTGTTACCTATCAATACAAAAAATTTCATTCATTTCTATGTTTCCTGTCTCAAACAGTGCAAAGCAGGTCCGTTGACAGGAATTTGTGCCTGACCAAACCCAAAAGCTAGGCAGTATTTAAATGGGCTCTTCCTTCATTAGGAGACATAAAAAGCATCATTAGGACTTACCTCTGCATACACCTGATTCCTTTGGCTCCCCTGTATCGTTTTGTGCATTCCTGCACCTTTCAGCATGGCACACTGAAGACCTGGTAAGCGAGTAAAAGTCAGATGACGCTAACGAATCCCAGCGCAAATGACTGAATCAATAGGAAACCAGCCACTGCTGTTTAAGTGTATCGATAAATGTACCTTTATTTTCTCTTGAATGGATAAGTGTCGCAGTTAAGAGTCCTATGGATCTCTTAATTGAAAGTTAATTTTAAATCAATAAAGAGAGTCATTTAAATATTGATCAGTCCTTTCTACACGAATTGTTAGCTGATTTTTTTTTTTTTTGAAACAACTTTGTTTAAATGCAATCAATAGCCCACAATCAGTGCGTTCCATAAAAAATTGACAGATGTTCCCAAAATGCCTGCTAGGCATAATCTTATCTGTTTACATATGTAGCATAGATATTTGAATCCTTTTCAAATGTTCCCAAGTCTCTATGACAGAAATGTGATTTCCTTAAATAACAAACTGCACGACTAAAATGCATTCTTCCTCTTCTTTTTCAATAAGCTGGTTTAAAATTAAAAAGGAAGAGTTCTTGGATTTCCTTTGATTCTGCAAGTAATATTCATATTGTTTTACTAGTGCAGGCACACTGCAAAAGAAGAATGCCCTTGTTTTGCACATAGGGAAAAGAGAGATAAGCGCTTATATGAAGGACATGTTCTCTGGAATTTGTGTGTCATAATCTATCAGATGTATTGCTATATGCAAAATGATACCTAGCTTTTAATTATATAGACATTTATGTACACTTTGTGTATGCATGTTGAATAGTAATGACTTTTTGCTTTATTTCATGGATATGGTCTCTCTCCTCAGCAGCACATAGCAAGACTATTTTATCTCAATTTGACAAAGAACACAGTTGAGTTAAAAGGATACAAATTTCATTTCATGAGATTCACTGAGATTAACCTAATAAAATAAACCTAGCTACATGTGGCTTTCAACATTTCAGCAAATATGACACTCTTCTAAGATGCCTTCCCATAACCCTTTCAGTGGTTTGCCTGTAGTGGCCTGGTACTATTTAGTTTGTCACACCTAGTGATGAAGTCAGACTGGACACTTTGGTAAAAGCATTATGAATTGAATTTTTTTCCTGCACTCTCTAATTAATTACAAAGTCGTACTTTGATGTACACAGTTCTGAAGTCCTGAAGTTGGCCTTTATTATTATTTTCCTTATTTTTCAATTTTCAAATCCAGTGCCTTTTAAAAAAGGTTTGTACTTCTAAATAATTAAGACCTTTTTGAAGTATGAGAACAAAAAGTTAATTAGAACAAATCACAAAATTACATATATATATACAATTTGTCAAAATTAACATTTTTATTTTCAGTGATCTGACTTAAACATAAAATAAAACTGACTGACGATTATTTTGACTGACATCTAACTGAAGTGTATTACCATAATAGTGTTTCCTAAGTGACAAACTAAAAATTTGGTCCAATAATTAATTAAAACTTTATGACACATAGTAATTCAAGGCAGAAAATAATAAACAATTTTTTTCAAGAGTACTGTCTAAGGAGAATAGGGGTTGCTTGGGGGGGAAAAATCTGACATGCAATATAATTCAGTCTGTTTTTGCTATTAACACAAATGCTTCCTGCTGTTCTGAAAATCCACCATTTCTTAATCCAGCATTATTTTCCTCTTAATGCAACATTTCAAACCCATTTCGCTCCATTTTCTGTTAGAAAAGCCATATTAAAAAAGGAAGATTAAAAAGAAAGAACCAGGTATCATTGGTTCATATGCATATGGGTTCAGCGTGTGAGGATGCTGTTTCTAGGACTGGCCTTAAGATGTGACTGATAGATCTTATTTGTCTGATAGAGTTGACCAGGGAAATAGAGCTACAGCTGGTTACTTCATTAGGTCCTCTCATTGATTGAACCCTGCTGAAGTGATGCAGCAGGCTCCTGAGATAACTGCTGGTAATAGAACAAAATGAATTCTTATCACAGAGATTGGAAAGGCCATTAACCCTGGCCTCCAATGCTTTTCAGAGGTCACAGACAGGAAGCCAAGCGGTGACTGGGAAAACTGTTTTGTGTCTAACTACAGGTCATGTTAGAGGGGGTCTGTGACTTTTTTACCCTTCGGCTTCTGTACAGATGAAACTGTTACACTGGCAGATGTTAATAATCAGCTGTAAATAAATATTGGAAGCAGAAGAAGAAAACTGAGAAAGCACAGGAATTTTTTTCAATAAATATTTAATAAAAGAGCAATTGTTTCTGTGATATTTACTGCCAGTTCTGCTGTAGATTTTTGCCTAATACTTTTCCATATAAATTGAAAAGAGAAATACGTAGAGGCACTTAAAAAACGAAATTTAATATGGTTTTATATAAAAATACCTTTCCTTCCTTCCTTCAAAGATGAGAATTATAATTGCCTGCTGCCTGCCTGCTTCCCTTATTCAGCAAGCCTATCACCAGTTCATCTGTGAATTAGTGCAGGGCGCTGTTTGCCTTTCACCTGGTTGAGAAGGGTATATATCTAAGTAACAGTCCTATAATTTACATTTAATGCAACCTTTCAATTGACCAAGAGCCCACAACCTAAGCCCCCATCTCACAGCTGAGGACTTTCCCACATTTGTCAAGTCAGTGCCACTCCAGCATCAGCCAGGAGAAATCATCCATTTAAAGCCTGGAGCTGCACATGACAATTTTCCTATTGCTTGTGAGAAATCCAGCCATGGCAGAGGTAGCTTTGTGTTTTACTTTTTTGACTGTTGCTTTCAGCAGCAGTATTTCATTATGCACATGGATTAAAAAAATATAGTGGGATGCATCTTATAAAATTAAATGGAACATTTTCTTTTTATTACTGACATATTTAAGGCTATGCAGATATGTGTTGTAGGTTGATTTTAGCAGTATGTTGGTGGCTTCTATCCTTGTGATTGTGATTTAATTTCAATGTCTGTGGTCATGTGGTATTCTCTGCTGGAGCCAATCTTTCACAAGGAGCAAGTTCATTTAAATGTAAATGGGGTCCTGTGGATGGAAAAAACTACATACTTCATGTCTTCAGCGACCCACCCAAGCATTTGGTTTGGCCTTCCATGCATAAATAATAACAAGAAGGTATGCTGTCATTGCCTTGCTTGAAACACCAGAAGTGGTTTGGCACAGCAGAAACCCCAAGCACTAAAAAGAGATTGGTTTGGATAAACTCACAGTTCAGATCCCCATCCTGATTAAACAGGGGAAAAAAAATAAAAAGGGAAAAAAAGTAAGAGAGAGAGAGTTATGGAGTTATTTTGAGGAGTTGTGAATTACAGGAACAGCTGAAAACCGACTCAGGCTAAGAACACACCATGCCTAAAAATACTCTGAAGTAGCAGAAAGCTTGTCATTTTGTTAACTTGAATGGATTTTTGCTCTTAATTGTTTGTAGCAATTTGCAAGAGTGGGATGTGAATGTGGTATAAGTGGCAATATAATTAGCATTAATTTAGCATAAAAATGCAAACCTACATTTTCTAAGTAGTTACCTTCCACTAAAACATGGAAATATATTACATAACTCTAAAGTATGTGTGGCTTTTTTCAAGGTGTTATTAAATATGACAAAATTGAATGCCTTTTATTTTTTACTGTTGTGTATAAGGAGATACGAAGGATTGCACAACTTCTTTTTATCAAAATCTTTGTGGTGTATATATATTTCCACACCGCTGAACTCATGTGTTGACTTTTCATAGAAATACTCCAGGTGTATTTCAGCAGAACTGAAAAATCCCCCTTAGAAATTTCCTTTCCTACCAAGCAAACTCATAAACAGGTTTTCATCTGTGTGGATGAACAGATATATTTCCAGGATTACTTCATTAAGTGCACACTTTTATTTATCTCACTTATTAAGAATGTTATGTTCTGTGGCAGATGTTTCAGGGTATGACACATGGGCCTGGAATCTCAGTGTGTGATACCTTTGGTGAAACTCATTTATGAAACATCCAGATTTCCAGTTAGTTGTGCTCTGCACTAGAAACTCAGCAGAATTTTGACTTTGTTCCAGAGCTGTAATAAAAGGTTGGTATTTACTGTTTTCAGAGATTTCTGAATAATATTTGATAAGCCTTCCTCTTCTTTTTATAAAGTGGCATTCGTTCAAGACGAGCTAGATTTAAGAAGTACAAGATTTGCTATCCAGGGTAAGAAACAGGATATTAGTGTTTGTGTTACTCAGCTGTATTAGGTGTAGCTGTAAATCAAATAATTTTATCCTGGAAGCTTCAAAACCTTAAACGTTCATCTGTTGGTCCCTCTTCCCTTATTTCATTGAGCTGGTTAAGTTACAATAATCGAAGCTGTACGTTTCGATATCCTAAAGAATCTAGAGAAATAAATGTTTTATAGGTACAAATAGTGATGATCAAATAGTGGTTTTCTATCATATTATTAGCCATTAGGAGATATGCATGTTGTGCTGTTTTTAATTATTTGGTTTCCAATAATGATTTCCAAATGATTTTCACAGAATCTCCTAAGTCTTCTAGATATATTTGCTGACAAGCCTATACTGTTAGAGTGTTTTAATTAAAAACAAAAAAAAAGATGATAGAGCTCAAATACTGTCATGACAGATCTGCAGTTGCAACCTACTTCTCCTGTCAGAAATCTCAGCAACACACCTGGTATCTGAAAAACAACGCAATGTGAGCATTATGGGATTTTCATTTTCTTTAGAGTGTGCAAAATGATTTTGTTTAAGCTTGTAATTTGCAAGACATACAAAATTAATGGAGAGAGGTCCACCTCCTAATTCACTGGTCTAAAGGAACAGACTTGAGAAAGCAGTGCAAGTGTCAAGCACTTCATAAGAGAGAGCGAATCCAAGGGTGGGTGGTGCTAATCTAGGCACATTTGCAGAAGTGGCATAGCAATTGTGATATAGAAAATAATCTAAAGACCATTAATAGACTAAGAGCCATTACCCTTTTTTTTGGAAAATATTAGGTTTCTTACATAATGATAAGCTCTGGCAGAGAGAGAGTATCACCACATTGATTAATTTTAAGGCAAGCTAGAATTAGAAGAGTCTTTGAATAAAGCCTTTGAAAAAAAGGACCTCTGGAAATGAGTTAATATAGTTCAATCAAAACAGCAGTATATCAGTTCACGGATATTGTGAAAAGTATGAGCATCCTTAATATAGTCACTTTTATTTAAAAAAAATTAAATGGAATCCCCTTCATGTGATTGGAAAGACACTTGAGAATAGGCAAAAAAAATTAAGGCTTTCCTCAGCAAGGAGAAAGGGGAAGCTTTCCCCAGAAAGTTGGTCATGGCTTTTTTAATGCAAATAGTGAACTACGAAAGATGGCATCTTCCTACAACATAAATTTTACTCCACATATTCTGGAGCAAGATATCTGACTTAAGCACTCCAAGGGCAAAAAAATCCTCATTGCCCCCAGGAGCCAAAAAAATCTGTTAAAGGAATGAAAGCCACCTGGCTTTCAACCATTTTGAGTTTGGGAGGTAATACACATGAAACTTCTTGAGGTCTAAATATTGAAGCATAAAACCATAAATATGGGTGGAATTATAGAATTATTGATGTCTGGCCCAGGTCAGGAGACAAGGTCCAAGTTCCCATCTGGCTTCCAAGGCAGTGATCTGGCTTTGGGTATAAGCATTTCTGGAAGCTAAGCGTTAGGTATGGCATCTTCTCCAAAAGCTGACACAAACACAGGCACTACTGTTTTCCTGTGGCATTGAAGGTACATCCCATCATGTTTTTCTAGACTCTACAATAACAAATGGAATTTCTGGTTTTGTTTACTTGCATTTGTAGGCTGTGTTAAATGTTACATACTTTTCTGCTGTCCATGTCCAATTTAATCAATATTACAAGTGCTCCCATGTGGTAGGCGGAACAGTGGCAATAAAGTGAAATTTCCACAGCTTTTACCCATTGAAATTCTCAGAGGGCAAGATTCTTATAAACTTCACTTTGCTTCCTCTGTAATAGATTTAATAACTCCATTCAGGAAGAAAGTCTGATGTGCTTTCTCATTTTCAAAATGTAGATAGCAAACTAAGCTTTATTCCATTTCCAGCTCTTGAAGAACTTTGAAATTTTAATATTTTTTTACCATGAGTGTTGAGAAATGTACTTGTCTCCAGAAATGTACCAATGTCCCAGTGTGACTCTGCATTTAAAAATGAGGGCGTTAACTGAGGTAAATTCCAGACATTCCCAAAAAGTTTTTGAAACTGGTGTGATTTAGGTCAGTTCGAGGCTGTTTGGAATATCTTATTCTACACATAGGAATTGGTAATGTCCACTTTGAATGAACTGACTACATTGGCTCTGTGCCACTGGGCATCCTTTTCATTTCAGAGCTTTCCTCCCAGCCATTTAAACCATCTTCTAGGCATCTGTGTGCTGCTGAAAACAACTTTATCAAAGCCTAAGATCTGGTCCTTAGTCCCAGAGTTCATTGTAATAGTTTAGAACTTGTGTTGTATGCTTCTTGTTATTTTGGTGTCCTCTGTAACAAAGAATTACTGTATTGTCTTCTTCCTTGTACAATGCATCATTTGGGCTCAGCAGTCACTTGCAGAGTTCTGCTTCATTCTTCATGACTGATTATTTGTCGTATTAGATTCTCCCCTAACAAAGAAAAGTTGTGAAGCACTGTAATCAAAAGAGATAGTGGAAAGTTCACACTTCTTGGAAGATGTAGAACCAGTTCTAGCCTTTATTTATATGAAATTAACATTTCTGTTTCTATTGTGCTCTTTCAGTGAGAAATAAACAAACAGTAGGAGGAATAATAAATAAGGGGTTTAGGAAAATTAGGTTAGATGAAGAAATGATAAAAAAAGATTCAACACAATTCAAATGAAACAGCAGGGTTTAAATGATCCTGTGCATGTATAAAGCTGTATATGCAGATTTGCTGTTACTTGGTAGGCCAACTGTTTTCATTTTATGTACCATAAAATTATTGTAACTGCATTTCTGCCTAAGCAAGGGTGGGGACTCTTTAAAATGGAACAGGCTGTGTACTGTTTTCTTAATCATAGGAGCCCTAGAATAATTATCAAACAGTGTTTTCCACAGAGTTGATCTATAATTCATCTGAGGAAAAAAACATCTTCCCAATAAAAGATGTTTTCGTCCTCAATTGTTCAAAGGTTTATTTTTATTATTATCATTAACCCAATTATCAAATTTCACAACTTCTTCATTTCTCAGCTTTTTCTTTCATATGCTGGTAGCTGGAGGGCAAAAACATAGGTGGAGACATTCAGTAAAAGGGTTTTTACAAGGCTTACAGTTATTCTAAGTTACAGCCAAGGGAATTTAATTGGGGGAAGGTTTTTGGAGGGTAACTTGTATTTTTTGACGGTTTGTAGTATTTTCAATTCCATAATTCAACAGTCATAAGAGTGCATTAAAACTCCTGATATTTATAAAGAAGTCAGATTTGAACTATCAGTGAATCAATTGCTTGGACTGTGGCTCAACCAGAGCCCTTCTGCTGCCTCACCACTGGCTGCAGCCCATAGTTACAGAATAAATGACACAAAATAAATATTGCTCTATCAGGTCTGCTGGGCTCGCTGCAATTTAACACCATTTCTTCATTCCATAGGTTGCTGTTTATAAGTGGAAGTAAGAGAATTACTTCAAAAGTGAATGTACTAAATGTGCTCTTTTAGTGTAGTTTACATATGGTTTTGCTTTATTTAAGTAACCCCACCCCTGTACTCTGGATAATTGTGATTATAATATATTTGAGGTTGAGTTTTAGGCTTTCTATTTGCTTAGGCCTTATATAATGGCAGTGGTGTTTTTAAAACTGTTTCTTCTTCTTCTTTCTTTCCCCAGAACTATGACACTATTTTATTGAACTTTGTTATGAAGTGAAAGCTCATGTTCTTGCGTAACTCTTAAGCTGAGATTGTGCCTATAGCACCCATCATGAGACTTTCCATAAAAGTTCCAGAAGTTGACCACTCTTCATACACTCCTGAAACAAGACATTTCTTTCCTGTTGCCAGCAGTAATGCATACCTATCACTAAGCCCACAGAAGCACCCTTCTTGCCTTTGGTGGCTAGGAGCTAAGCAGTAGGTCTTGGCTTCAGTAGCAGTCCATTTTTGACTATGAGGGAATGAATGACAGCAGTAAAGCTGAAAACTTTTCTATTTAGAACTAAGGAACACACATGAACTATGTCTTCTCTAAAGTTTGATCAACAGCAACTTCTGGAAGAAATTCATTGAAAGCTGCTGAGCCTGCATGTTGCCTTTGAACTATTTAACAAATTTGTTTTCACATTTGATTTTTTTTCCCTATTAGAAACTAAGGGTGGAGCTCAAACTTAGTTATGCTGAATTTATGGTAGTCTCAAGTGGTCTTTCTTATATGATTTTCACTGACTAACTTGTGAGGAAGAAGATCTAGTTTAATCAGATTCCATTTTCAGCTCCAAAAAGCTTTGGATGAAGAGTCTCTTCCTGTTTCCTCCTCATTTGAGAGTATAACAAAGTATGTTTATCTGTGCTGGTCTTGACTATGTCAAGTGTGCTGTGCTCACCAGATGTGGAAGCTTTCACAAAGCATCTGGATAAATGTAAATGACAGAATAATGACAAGTTCCTGCACAAACAGTGTTCGTATGAAATTGATGATGCCCCATTTCATCTCCACAACAAATTCTGAGGAGAAAGCCCCTCTTCCTTCCCCTACCTGTACTTTTGGAACAGAGATTGTTACCAATAAAGCAGGCAAGCAAAATCTTGAATGCAGTTTCTGCAGTGCATTGAACTGGAGGACTGCTTTTTAACCACACAATCCATTTTAAAAACTCCCATGAGTGGCAAATGAATATGTTGTACATATTGGAGAGAAAAAGAATATCTGCCCAAGCTTCTTTGGGATACTAAAGGGAGTGTATCTCAAAAAAGAGGTGTTTAGACTGAAAATTGTGGCACCTCCAGTAGTTGCTCCATCTTGCATTTTCACATAGTTATCTGAAATGCTTGTCAGATGCAAGCATTTCATGTCTTTCATGTGTGTGGCTCAAAAATGTCCCCAGATCAGCAAATCTGGCTCTCTGTCAGCAACATAAAGATAGGACTGTGCCTAAAATCCACTTGTTTAATTTTCACAGATTCTTTTTCTGTTAAAAAAAAGATTAATAGAAGATGTAAAAACCAAACTCAAGCTCTTTTACCCTTATCTAAAAAACATCTCAACATCCTATGCTCAGATGCTGTATGAGACTAAAAATAGAAGTCTTTAAAGATGCATGGATTAAGTATACAGTAAGCAGCAGAATTTATTTTATTTTTTTATGAAGGTGCCTAAATTAATCTTGCTCTTATAATAAGAAACTTCATAGGGGTTTGGGTTTTTTTCTCCTGGTTTTGGAAGTTATGTGCTGCTTGCTTCACATCATGTTCTACTTTTCAAGTGAAATACTGCTATAAACGAGTGGCTATTATAATCCCCAGACCTCAAAGCCCAGCACACATGGCTTTGTGAACACATGATTTGAAATGATTGGAACTTTCTCAATATATTTGTAGGTTGGTGTGTATGGAGGATATGTTTTATGAGGTCTATAAAATCTGCTTAAAGGCCAGGTGTTGACCATCTATTTTGCATTGGTAAAAATCCTCTGAGCCTAATGTGTGGCGTTATGCTAATTCCTTTGAGACTGTGGAGATTCTCAAAACTGCTCAGCTTTCAGCCCATGGGTGCTAAGATTAACACTGAGCACTTCTGGAAATCAAATGTGGTGTGTTCACTTAAGACCATTTTTCTGTAGTATGACCGCTAAAGATTTCAACTTCTGTGAATACCTTTACTCAACCAATGAATATCCATGCCAATGCTTTTAAAAGTCCATATCTATTTTTTTCTATTTTTCATCTTAGTGATAACTGTGGAACTAATTTATGCTGAGGTGATCAAAACATCTTGTCTCAAAAAGAAAACAATAATTTTCACAAATGCAGCGCATCTCCTCAGTTGTAATTGTGTCTCATCTTTCCTTATCTCTTTCCATCATAAGAGAAGCTAGAGTATTTTTTTTGTAATTACAACATGTATGAGTTGATTATTGTGTCTGAAATCACTTTTTGCCAACTCAAAATTATTACATTTCATCAGTATTAGAACAGATATCTGCCTCACTAGTGATATTTGCTAACTACAGTCACGGCTCTATTCCTAAATTCCTAAGTCCTGTTCTTTAATACTACTCCTAAATTAGCTAAGTTGGATCTAGTATAAAATCAGTAAAATGTTATGTTGTTATTCTCACCATCCCTGTAAACTTCAGCCTACTTAGTGCAGGGCAATCCTTGTGCATAGAGTGTGAAGAGAAATAGTGGTATGTTTAAGACAATGAAAAACTTGCTTCCATATCTGTTTCTGCTGGAGAGTTCTTTTTTTTTTTTTTTCCTAAGCAGGTCACCTTACCCAGCCTTTTCATAGGAGTTCACTAACTGTGTGGCCTTCATTTTCTAAGTGCTTGATTGGAGGCTCTACAATAGTGTTAAATAAGTGCTGAACACACAGAGCTGCAAATGAAAGCAATCAGTGCTGTGCTTTGAGCATATTAAGTGCTATATAGTGCTATGTACTTTGAAAAAATTGGGTCCCATCTGTATCGAACTGGGTTCTCCAAGTTAGATTTTTTTTAACCTCAATTTCTATATAACTTCCCTTTCTGAAATTGCAGAATTGCCTACTCATCTCTTAGGAGATAATGAAGATAAATTCATTAATGTTTGTGCAGCAATAAGAAGTCAGTAATGAAAAGAATAATTTGACTTTGAGAATAAGTTGAAGAGATATAGTTAAGTAGAACATGTGGCTTCATGTTAAACAGTAAGGACAAAAGCTTTTCACTAAATAAGTATCAATAGTTTTGTGCAGTGAATAAGGCAAGAGGTTTTGCATAAGGTAAACTCAATCAAGATATTAAATATTGTATCAGAAGGGAAGAATATTTTTTAAGATATTAAAGTATTTTAAAGTATTTTAAAGCTATTATTAATAGCTTTGAAAACATAAGGGGGAGGGTAGTATTTGCATCTACAGCCCCATAGATATTAAGATAGATATTAAGACTTAAACTGGGAAAAAATAATTGACCATGTAGTACTCTACTAAAAGTCACATGAAACATCAGTGAGTTCGAATTTGCTACACAGATTCCCCCCTTACTAAATCTAGCAAGGCAGCTGAGAGTAGCAGAATGTTTTTGTCTTCTCCATGAATAAGCACTGGTGAAAGGTAGTGCAATAAGCAAGAAGATGATTTATAACAACAAAAAATCAGGGATCTAATATTGGGCTGTGGGGGACACCGTATTTTTCTAAATTAAGTTTCTAATCTCACTGCCTAGTAATCATTGCCTTTACCTATTATTTTCTTTGTGCATTTTTTTACTTTTGGTCCCAGCCAAGTCTTTTTCCTGAAGTCCAGTTTGGTGCTGTAGTTTGGTGTGTGGCTGATCATAGTCCTACTCTCTTACTTTCTATCTGTTTTTCATTTTGCCCTAATTTTCACCTCAGTTTCTCCTCCCTTCCCCACCTCCTGGTCTTTCATGTTCTTTTCATCAGACCACATTCTGCTTACTTTTCTCCAGTTCTTTCTCTGACCCCAAAATCTCCCTTCCATAACCATTTTGCTCCTGCCAACCTATGAGCACAGGGGGAACATGCCACTCTTGCTCTCCTATAGCTGCCAGCTCCCAGTGCAATGATACACAGCAAAAAAAAATTAATATTAATAATGTTAATAGTAATAGTAATAGTAATAGTAATAGTAATAGTAATAGTAATAGTAATAGTAATAGTAATAGTAATGGTTGAAAGATTGAGTTTACCATAGTAAGGACAATGTGGTTACAGTCTAGTTGTGTAGGGAAGCTGCCAGGAGAATTTGTATTTTAGAAGACCTATTTAAGTAGGAGACCTATTCACTCTTTGAGGAGTGAATGTGCATTGGTTAGTACACACAGGAACTGGGTGAAGAGGTTTGTGGAAGCTCAGTGGGATGTGACTGCCTGTGCACTTTGGTGAGCTCTCAGCACTGTGGGGGGTGTGAGTGTCTTCAGTGATTACAGATTCCTAGCAGAATGTCAGCTCTTCAGTGCAGGGAGCTCCTCTGAGCATGGGTAAGTAGAATTTTTAAAAGACATATTGCTTGGCTGAATTTGGGCAGTTTAATCCAATGTACCACATGCCAGACGTCATCCTGTCTGCCTGATTTTGGGTTCCAGATTAAAATCACTGGAACATTATAGATTTCCAAAATGTATGTATTTGTCCTAACCCTATTCTTAGAAGTAGATTAATCAATTTGGCTGAAATTAAAAAATAAATTTTAAAAAAAGCACCTGATGTCCAACCTGCAGCAGGGATTCAGCACAGCTAATTCCAGTTCAAGCACGTAAAATTTTTTGAAGCTATAAGCAAATGAAAAGGCATATGTATAGTGGGAAGTCTGGATTACACTTGCAAATGGGTCCTCCTATCTACTTTTCTAAAGACATTAAAAACAAATGTTTAGTTCAAGTCTTGTTCAGAAGCTTTCTCTGATGTATTTTCAGTGGAATCAACAGAGTCACCTTGCAAGGCATTTCAGGAGTTTAGCTAGATTGGCACTGAAAATTTGTGCTCATTAGGCAGTTGTGAGTGAGGAGTCCATAGGCAAGAGATGTCCTCTGCTTCCAGGAAGGCAGAATTATATTGCTGACAATGAAAATTGACTTAGAGGGTGTGGAGCATCTGCTGTGTGTGGAAGAAAGAGCATTCAAATTAGATGAACATTTAGGAAAGGGAAGAGCAGTGCAGTACACAGGACAATGAGAATTGAAAAACTTAACTGAAGGAAAGAGGAAATGAAAGATGGAAGACATTATCCATTATGTTCCACTGGTTCAGCAAAAAGCAAAGTGGATACAAACCAAGGCCAATCATGCCCTTTTGGTGCTGTGATACAGGTAGCTTTACAGCAAGACTGGGTGACCTGAAATGCTTGGCTTAGCCCTGGGAGAACCCCTGGGTGTAATCGGCATTTTTGAATTCAGAAAATCTATGTCTGCCATCTCCTCTATTTCAGTATTCGTGAGTCACGCATCATTGTGCTGGGAACCAAGTGATAACTGCTCATCTTCAGAGCATGCCATCAAAGTGTCTCCAACAAACTTAGCGGTGGACTCATATTAATCAATAGTATAGTGTAATTCCTGACCTCAAAATGCAGCAAGAAAAGATCAGGTTGAGGTATTGAAGCACTGAAATACTGAAATTGAAACTATCCTGCTACTGTGGAAAGGGGATACAGATTTGTGATGTTATGGCTAGGCATCCCAAGCACACTGAAATACTGTAATGCTGGAACATCCCACAAAACTTCATAATACTCATGTTATTACACAAAAGTTTGTTGTCTGAATTTTCCAGATTGGGTCTTGAGAAAGCGAGGAAAGACAGGAACAAAAGGGGCTAAGAGACATCAAGAAAGCAGGAATGTACTGCTGTTTTTTACTACTTTTACTGGTTTTGATGAGCAGACTTTAATCTTTTCCTCCTGTCAGAGGACTTTGACCATGTGTTAGTATACTATATCTTTAATAGTACAGCTCCAGCTGAGCCAGAAAATCCAGTTTTTACAGAAGATTTTTTTGAGTAATTTTCAGTGGATGTCTTGGTGAAGATTCTTACAAATCACTCCAACATTGTGATCTGGGTTGGAGGAAAAGCTAAAATAGCACCTGTGTTGTCTTTCTATAAAAAAAAACAAGGACCACTTCATGTACACATATGTTAAAGAAGCTGAACTTAAACAAATATTTGCAGCAAGTAGGTTCGTTAAAAAAAAAAAACCAAAAAAAACAAACCCATGGATTGCTATATCTGCTATAAATTACTTGTCAGGTAATTGTAGAAAACAAACAAACCAACTACCACCTCACCTCAGTCCTCCAACAAATAATTCTGTAAAGATTATTTTTTAAAAATTCAGAAAGTGTTTTTGTTCAGGAAAAATGTTTTTCAGTATAAATATATCACCTACTTCTGTCTGTGACACGTAACATCAAGAAAGAGGGATACTTAAATGGGACGGCTGTAGTTAGCTACCTTAAAAGATACAGTACAAAAATTTATTCAGGTCAGAAAAAGTATCCTTAAAAGTGGAAATAAAACCAAAGTTAATAAATAAAATTGAATGTAGAGATTGGCTGTGAGGACAAAATATGTGGAGGTACCTAGAAAAGCTAAACAGGAATTGTTAAAGAATCTCAGAAATAGAAAGCCTGCAGGAGTCATTAGGTCTGCTAGACCACCAGAGAATAGTCATTCCAAAATGATCAGGAGATGGCAAAGAAAATAAATTCTTTTACTCTAGTATTCTCAAAAGACAAAGAAGAAATATATGCACTAACAGAATTCTTTACAGATAATTTCAGAGACATACTGTTAGCGAGCCAAGAAGAGGTGAATAATTCAGAAAGAAAGTCTGCAAGGTAAATAAAAAGGATTTTACAGTGTACTTCAGAGAGAAACCTCCAAATTGAGTCACTAATAAAATACATCATTTAAATGACATTTAAAATGAGTTCTTAATTAACATTGTGATTTCTTTGTAAATAAACTCAGAGAGGATTTTTCTGGAAACTGTGAATGAGAGACTCAATCTCACCACTTACATGATACATTGAAAACTCAGCTTTTGTAGGAAAAAATGCAATAATTTAGGGAAGTGTTTGTGTATGAAGCGACATTGAACACACAGATTGAACAACAAAATAAAAAAAGTAAAGTAAAGTGAATAATACTTTGAAGATCCAGTATTTTGATTTTTTTCACCCACTGGCTTGAAATTAACTTCCAGGACCCTGGTGAACGTTATGAGAAAGCCCTCCTTGACTTTCTGAGCTTTAGGTCAGGCTTAGGTTCACCCACCTAACTTCCAGTGTTTAGCAGCAGTGTCCAGGTGAAAAGTTTGCATTCCAAACACTAAACTTCATTTTAAAATCCTTCTACAATCAGGAAGCAATTAGCAATTCACCTATGTAAAGTCAGAGTTGTGCCCTTAAGTTATCTGTGTCTCCCTCCACAGAGAATAAACTTAGAGCAATGCCTGAAATTAGGCAGGATATATCCAGCATGTTGAATAAGAATTAACAATGAGGTTTAATTTTCTTTTCTACATAACCTTGATGGAAATGTATTAGTCTTCAAGTCAGACAATGGTAGTGCTCTTCGTGCTTTATGCTGATGGGGGAAACAGCATTTTCTATGAACCAGAATGGCAGCCAAAAGAAAAGTAATGATCAGTTGGAAAAGTTAGACTATTCTCAATATAGTTTCATGCTTCAATGCCTTTCTAGAGATGGCCAAGTAAGAAAAGTATCCCTTTCTGCATAATAAATGATTAACTGTACATCTCCAATCACATCTGGAAAGCATTTCTGAGTTTCATTCTGAATAGCTGACATTCTCTGTTAATGGTTTTGTCAGCATATGCTTCTTTCGCTCCTTGCAAAATATTTGATAAAATATTAATGTAGAAATAAAACAACGAAAACACAAACCACAAATTTTCCTGTTTTCTGATAAATCAGTATGGCTCAGCATAAGTTTACCAACAATTCTTTTCCACATTTGCACTATTATCAGCGTAAAACATTATTCTTTTCATGATTTGCTCTGAGACTACGGGAGGGAGACTAAAAAGCAGACAATCCCAGGCAGCAACGAGAGGGAGGGAGAGCTTGCACAGCAGCCGAACTGGAAAGGACACCCCACCCCTCCAAACTTCTGGGGAGAACATTCCTTTTGCAGCAGCTGGAAGTAGACTACAGTTTAAAAAAAATTTTTAAAAAATTAGAATAAACTAGATTAGGAAATAATGAAGTGCTGGGCAGATTAGCTGGTGATGGTGAATGTTTTCTGCCTTCAGAAGCTAAGAAGTAAAACCAAGTAGGGTAGATGAGAGCTGCCTCCCTCCAGGAGCCAGAGGGGTGAGGCTGAGTGTGGCAAGTGGGGAGTACAGGCTGCTGGGTGGATAAAGTGGGTGTGATTTGTGACACTCTTTGGGAAGGAGCCACCACAGCACACTCTGTCCAGCCAGCTTTGCAGTCAGCCTCCCCTGGCACAGCAATACATTTCAGTGAGAAGCATTAGGCTGCCATAAAAATTCAAATGATGCACCACAAAACAAAATGATACAATTTGATAGTAACTGCCAGTTAGCACTTTCTGGTCAATATGATGATCATCACTTAATTATAGGCTTGTTTGTGGGAAGTTCAGCTTTCTAAGAGCTCTAGTTCTGAATGTAACTCAGTGATTAGAAACAGTTATTAACGGGTTGGTGCCTTTATTCACCCCGAGTCCCTAAAGGAGAAATTAGAAATCCTGTTTGAAGATGAAATATGACCACTAGAGGATGCAGTCAAGATCCTGATGAGTGAGGCCTCCTATTCCTTAGTCATCCTCTGCAAGGCCAGCCAGAATATAGAACAAATACTTTCTGGAATATTTGGGTGTATAAATGACAATGCAGGAGTAAGGAAGAGTTTATCAGCAAAGTAGTATAACTAGGATAGCCCAGAAGTCAATCCACAAGCCCTGCTTTTATTTAACTTTTACTTCTTTTGCATAGTTTGTGGGTTTTTCTTTGTTTTCCATTGTTTCTCCTTTCCCTCCATTATCTGTTGTCTGTCCATCCCTCCAATCTAAACCTACTATTATCCTTTACTAGTGGTTACCTTCTCATCTGGATGGTTAATAAGCCATTCACTCTACTGGTTGAACCTAGGATACACCCGTGCTAAACACTTATTGGTACCTTAGATTCAGCTACTTATTGAACATATTCAGTAAAAAAACACAATTAGTTTTTAAAATCTCTCTCTCATTTCATATTTATTTGCTTACTGCTTTAGTCAATTGATTGATTTGTTCCCCATCCATCCGGCCCTCAGCCACAAACACTTGCTTAATCTTGTTTTCTCTCTCATAACCACAATTACTCACCCACAACCAGTAGATCATCCTTATTTAGGAAATTACTTGCAATTTGTAGAGGGCAAAAGGGATACCAACAACAACAACAACAACAAAATGATCCAAGACCAAAACAGGAACTACTGGCTGTTAATTGATATATCAATGATCTAAAAAACCCCAAACGAACCAAAGTCAACCCCTGAAAATAATACGTTTTTTTAAACAGACTAGAGAAAAGACTCCCAGTGCTGCTCATCAGTAGGGAAACTTCTCTGATAAAACACAGGGAAAGGCAATTGCCCATGTGATTATCACAATGCATTTAAATTAAAGGTGAGAGGATTGTTTCTACTCATCCAGGTCTTGTTTTACTAATAATTACTTAATTTTTAAAAGTTTATGCTTTTCTGCATACCCTCCCTTGTTAGTGGTGTGTGTATCTGTTCCTTAAATCACACCTCCATAAGTCAGGCTTTTCTAAAGTATGCCTGAATATTTATCTAATTTTTTGCTGGTACCTGCTAATCAGCTTTGGCTGAGGCCTGGAT
>NC_066315.1:121617373-121637373 GCF_022539315.1 Serinus canaria
TTCAGAAGACTGACTTAAAGATTAAAGCTTCCTTTAAGATGGTTTGTTGATGGGCTAAGGTCAGTACCCATCACAGTTTACAACCTCGGCTGCTCTTCAGTCACTTTATTTTTTGAGATCAAGAGACTGAGGGAAGGCCAATGATGACAAGGATGATGTTGAGCAAGAAGCTGTGTTGTGGTTTAAAATGTATATTCCCCTTGGCTGGCTCTCTGACTTGGTCAGAACCGTCTGCAGTGCAGTAAAGCCATGCTCCCAGGCTGTCACAAGTCCTTCTATGCAGTCTCCTCAGGGCTGGCCTGGACACTCCCCAGGAGACGGGTGACAGCCACTTGCAGCCTGCATTTCCTACCATACCCTTCATCTAGGGGACAATATGAACAACTTCAGGGAATTTAGCAGCCCTCTCTTTTTCTTGGGCTAGTCCATTTATAGTTGTTTAGGAAAGATAATGGTATTAAAGCTCCAGCCAAAAAAAAAAAAAAAAGAAAAATAGAAAAAAGAAGAAAATGGAATCTAGAAAAAAAAATACTGAAGGGGAATTCTCAAAATTCCATCAGGATTAGCCATTCATAAGGGCCAAGTTTAATTAGGACAAACCTATATCCAGATGCCTACTGGGTGCACTACAAAAAACCAGCATAATTGTTCTGCATTCCCGTGCCAGCAATTACACAAATAACTTTGCAGTAAGATTCATATAAAAACAAGGGCTGAAATACATGATTGCCTTTGTGCTTTGCAGAAAATAGTTTGTACTGTAAGATCCTGAATATTTTGGAAAATTTTATTTTCCTAATCTAAATTAATTCTACATATGTAACATTCCGACCATCCTCTTAATTTTCACTGAGCTGACAAGTATTTCTAATGACTGCATAACTGCTTCTGTATAATTGAATGTTAATTTGGGCTTTCTCATGAATTGAGTGTTGCAAGTCTTGCCAAAGAAATCTCAGGAAAACCAATAAATTAATCACAATACTAACAAGTTAGACAGGAAAGTGGTGTGACCCTTCTTTAGCATAGAATCTATTAGACAAGAAAGGATTAACATGTATTTAGTAACAGTGTGTTTGTGTAAGCTGTTGTGCTGCGTTGCTTACCTTATCTCAAGGAGAAGAGCTTTCAAAATGCGACTTGGCAATATGCAAGTTATATTTGTTGAATATTCATTCAGAATAGAAAAGCCTACTAATGCCTCATTTATATTGTCATTTAAATCTAGTGCCACTTTAGATTAATTATAATCCAAATTACAGCTCTATGCAGTGCA
Source organism: Serinus canaria (assembly GCF_022539315.1). Lineage (NCBI taxonomy): Eukaryota > Metazoa > Chordata > Aves > Passeriformes > Fringillidae > Serinus > Serinus canaria. Next base: position 121,618,650 of record NC_066315.1, read on the forward strand.
AGAATTAATATGGAATTTATCCAGATTAATACATTTGCATTGAAAATGTAATATGTCTCTGCCATGGCTAAGGGGAGCACTTTTTAATAAGGTAGTAAACATGAGGAAGGATGGAAATTAACCTTCATTATTGCAATGAAAATTATCCTTTCATTCTACTCTAATTAGAAAGAATACTCTACCAGTAATTATAATTTTAGAATGATTTTGAGTCTGAATAACATCATCTGATGTGTCAGAAGTCTTAAATTATGCAATCGTTATCAAATACTAAGATTTATAAATAAGAAAATAGTGGCTTTATCATGGCTTTTCCAGGCTTTTTTTCCTCAATAGTATATGTACTTTATTAACTTTCTCCTTCTAATTAGTGGTACAAATATTTTTATTTTGGGGCTTCAACATATATTGTAAAGGTGATGACATCTGAATTGCAGTGAATTGTGTCATTTTTCTATTAGCAATCCTACACAAGTTAAATAGTTCTGATACTGACAGGCAATCATTGCCTAGTCTATTTTGTGGCACTTATTTATAATTAAACTTACTTTTTGAGCTAAATGTATTGAAATTGCATTATTAATCTAAAATAAGATGTGTATTTTATATTATAAAAAGAATTTCTGATGTGTTTCGCAATTTCAAAAAAAAAAAAACCAATCCTGCAAATAATGTGCTCAAGAATAAAAAGTTAGTATTTAAAACATGGGTAACAACTGGATTTAGTCTTTTCCTACAACTGCCTGGTAAGAATGGCAGGGCAGTGGAACGTGTAGCTGTGAAAATAGTGCACACGGTATGCTCAAGACCAGGAGATTTTCTCTTCTCTTTCCCTCCTCCTTTGATAGCCTTTCCAGAAGAACATAGGTGTTTACAGCTTTTCTACCAAAGCTCCCTAAAACAGCCACTTGAACGTGGAAAGCAGAGCATTGATACAGCAAGACAAGGAACTGAGTGCTAGTAGCTCGACCATTGGATAAAAACTTATGTTAGAAAAGTTATAGGATAAAACAACCATGTTCACTGTGGCTTGGGGACTCTGGTCTCCTCCATGTGCGGGGGCAAGCGACTCCCCTGTGCCAGAGGGCAAAATCAACCCCCCTTTTTCTTTTCTTTAAAGAAAAAGTCCCAGACTCAGTTACATCACTATTGGCCAGATGCAACTTCAATCATATAAGAAGTAAGAGTGCTTGAGGTTGAATGAATCCAGAGCCAAACGACAACAAAAACAACAAAGCCTCTGTAAACTTTGACAGTTTATATAAATATCATAGTAAACATTGTAAAAAGCTGTGCTTTGTTATGCATTTATTGACCCCAGCACAGTGTTTTATAACTCCACTGTTTTATTATATTAACCGCAAAAGAAATTTAACCAAAAACCCCCCCTTGTTTTTATAGAAACAAGAACTATGTGTTTCATGATTATTATAGGCCCTTTGAAGTAATTAAGTTATTCCATCCTGTGGTGGAAGATGATGTGTAATATTAACCTTGTGTGTGCCCAGGCACACACAGAGTGCACTTCAAGATAAATTTCACTAGCAGTGCCAAAACACAGCTAGATGCATTTTCACAAGTAAATTTTTAAGGAGAACTTGGTTTGTAATTTCTTTAACAACCAGTTGAAAACAATCTAGTGTGATGAGGGGACGAGAAGGTAGTATTTTTCCATTTTGTTTTTAAATTCAGCTTCCAGTATAACAATATCTGTTTACATCAACTGAGATTCTGGCCCATTTGTCTTTAAAAAGGATATTTTAAAAGTGACATATTGTTAAGTATGAAACAGTAGAGATGTTTTTGACAGTTGGAAATAAAAAGAGGTTAATAATTTGAATCTGTTTTTCTAAAACCCAAGAAACAACCTTTCTCTCTTAATACAGGATGACACTTTTTTACTTCCCATAATTCTCAAAGTTAAGTTACTTAAATGATATGTAAATACAGATAAGCCAGGGAGTACTCTATTAATAGTCATAAAATAAAATAAGTAATAAAATGGTGCCTTATGTGATTTCATCACTTAGATTTTACCTTTAGCATAGCTTAACAACAACCCTTTGGGTTGTTGGCCCAACAGTGACTGAGCAATCTAAAAGAGGCCTCCAAGATCTGTTCCTGAGAGTGCAAAAATTCAGGGGGCTCCAAAAAGGGGCTTGTTCAGATGATAAACCAATGATGATGAATTGAATATATATGATGAAAAAAGGGGCTTGTTCAGCTGATAAACATGTGATGATGAATTGATGAATATACAAATAAGCAGGAATAAGCTTTAATTTGAGCTAGAACATGCAAAAATACTGGCCTAAATTGCATCAAAAGAAATAATTAACAACTTAGGAATGAAAGTCAATGTGTGGGGAAATCACCATTAAGGTGTAAGTCATAAAACGTGTTTTATGCTTGTTGGTTTTTTTTTTTTTTTTAATTGCCCTTCAGAAAATGTCCCTGTATGATTCAGTTTTCAATTAGTCATTATTTTACCATGAGGATTTGGTGTTTACCTTGAAAACTGTTCTCTTATTTTGCTTCCCTTTAACGTTGTCTTTGTAAGATCAAATATTGCACAAAGCCTATATGAAAATAATGATAATAAAAAGTTCTTGAGTTTGTGTTTTCTTTGTTCTTGTTTACTTTGTTGCCAAAATGTCCATGACCTTATTTTTAAATTAATCCTAGGTTATTGTGCAATGAGGTGCAATTTGTTCATTTATATGAACCTTATGTGGATTGAAAAAAATCAAGATAAATCTTCATGCACAGCATACAATCAGATTACCCCTGGACTATATATTTACGTTGGGTCTGATAGCAATCAATGGTTTAGCTTCATTGCATTTCAAGATGTATTTGCACCCAGTGTCCAGTGATAGTGTCCTCACCCTGGAAATAATTTAGTTGCAAATTGACTGGAAGATGGTGAAAATTGAAAGTTAAAATTAGAAATACTCATAATAAACAGCAGAAAAAAGGTCAGATGATGCCGCACTATGATGAGATTGGAATGGTTGGTAAATGAGGTTTTGTGTTTGTCGTGAGATGTATGTGACATGCCTACCCAATGCTCTTGTAATATCCAGCCTAGCAGAAGAGATTATCTGGCAAATTGACGCTGGAAAGAATTTTCTGATGGACTGGGAAATTAGAATTGCACTCTTTTCTTTGATGTGTGCAAGACTGGGCTGCATTACACAGCTAGCTCAGGCATAATATTAAATATAGTATTTAATACTTAATAGTACAGCTATCTATAGTAAACAATTATATTCTGGTTTTGATCACAAATGCCAGACTATAAAAATTCACAGTGTAAACATCTAAAGCAATCCCAAATGACTGATCTTTGTATATAATTAATATTAAGTTAGCTCTGAAATCCTATTCTCCACAGTATTTCTTTTAAAACCTCGCTATATTTAGCATCAGAATAGTAACCAGGCAGGAGTTATCAAAACAGCACAATAATCATATTGCTCAGACAGTTTAGAAAAGAGAGGGTAATTAAACAGCAGCAAATTAATTATTTGGAAAACAGGCTTTTAAGCAAAAGCTGATTTGTTTTAATGTAATAGACAAATTCATACTGAGCTGCTGAAGAAAGAACATTATTGATTAATCTTTAAAGGCAACCTAGGGTTATCTAAACAGTAGAGAAGAGTCCATTTTTAAATGTATTTATAGAGTATCAAGAATAAAAGCGTATTTTCACCTTTACGCTTACCAGACTTATTTTATTCATCTTTATTTTTTCTCAGTGTTAAAAAAACAAGCAAGAAAATGAAAAAAAGACCCTCAAAGACAATACAGGCCTTTGAAGTCAGACCCTCTTTGTAAACCCGGATATTTTTAAGTTTAAAACATGTTCTCAAAATTTATGTTTTCAAAACAGGAATAGTCACACCAGAGAAGGAACCAAAAGCGAACACTGTGGTAGGGGCACAGCAGCTTCTTCTGGCAAAAGAAGAGGATGGTGCAGCTAAAAAATCAAAGCCTCCAGAGGACAATAAATTTTCTCATGAGCAGGTAAAAGGAAATGTAACAATTTAATTGCATTCTAGAACTCTTTTTCAAATAACTCAAGAATGAAACAGAGATGATATGCTGTTTAAATAGCTATATCAGCAAGTTATAAAAAGCACATTGACTAATAGCCTGCATCTTAACTTGATTTTTTTTCAGTTCTATCAATGTCCTTATTGTAACTACAATGGTAGGGACCCAAATCGTATCCAGATGCATGTCCTGTCGCAGCATTCAATGCAACCTGTTATCTGCTGCCCCCTCTGCCAAGATGTCCTCAGCAACAAAATGCATCTCCAGCTTCATTTGACCCATCTGCACAGTGTGTCCCCTGACTGTGTGGAGAAACTGCTCATGACAGTAAGTGCTCCAAATACTGATGCACATGCTACACAAACACACTTGGGCCTTGTGGGCAATGTATTTGTTGTGACACAGTGTTCGGGAAGTCTGGGGAGAGGAGTGGGTCAGGTCTCTTAGGTTCTCTTGTCAGCTCATCCAGTGACTGCTGTCCCTTGGGAAAAAGCCTTTGGTTCCTCACTGACATTAATCTTGGAAAAGTTAAGCCAGTCCATAGCTCTAAGTGAGTACCTGAAAATTTGGTCTAATAATATCCAGGTCTCAGAGGTATTGTGACTTCTGTTTGTAAAGTAATAGGAACTCCCTGAAGAATATAGTTCCCAAACATAGAAGGATTCCTGTGTATAGCTCTACTGTACATTACATGAAATTCACTGTAAAAAAGCAGTTCAAACATCCATTCAAAACAATGTCAGCAGAAACACAATCAGGTCTTGTACTTATGTGTTATTACAGCATAAATTCAGTTAGAAAACAGACCTCCTAAGACAAACTGGCTCTGGTTGTCTTGCCTTCTTAGATGGAAATGTAGTTGGAAATCTCAGTGATCCAACTCTAAAGTATTTACTTCTGTACCCATAGATGACTCCTTCATTTATATAGGTGTGGTTGTAAATCCACCACCTCATTCCCAACTAAAGTGGTAAAAATATTAGAAAGAATTGAGACTTCTTGACTGAAGATCTAGAGCTTCTTGTGCTTAGAGCTGAGGAGCTCTTGGCACACACACCTGGGGAACATCTTTTCCTTAGTTTTCTACTAATTATAGCTCTGACAGACCATGTAATTTTGGCCCGCTGGAAGGAAAATGCAGTAGAAATTTAACTTTTACAGACCCTTTTAGGAAAATGGGAAAATATGGAGAATCTGCCCCTCCTTATTGAGCAGCACTATCTTTCTTCTCAAGTTCTTCCTGATTCCCTCTATGCTGATAATGAAGCAACTTTGAAATCTTTCCTTATCAGGTGCTGGGGAGTTGTCCCAGTGTTTCTGAGAGGGGAAAAAAACCCCAATGTTTCCCAGGGAAAAGATTGTAAAACTTAATCTTCATAATTGAAATTGTCATTATTGCTAACACAAACATGCTCTGTCCATAACTGAACCGTCTGACAAAAAAGTAAATACTATTATAGCAATTTTTTTTTTCCTCTGGGGCATTTACAGTTCTCTACATAACTTTTTAAAAGACCTTCCCTAGCAAGTAAACTCAAAATCATTAGTCCTATGAGAGGATGCTATTAATGCTATGTTTAAATCACAAGTGTACTAAACCCAGGTGTCTTTTTTTTTTAATGTCTAGAATATTTTTTCCAAGAGGCAATTTGTGTGTATATATATATGTATATATATGTCACTCTTATGCATCCAATATTAGAGGAACAAAAGATATTTCTACTCATAGCTCTTAATGAATGTAGCTTTCACTATTTATTTACAACTCAAAAATCTCTTCTGTGTATAATCTTTTTTACCTCTGTAGGAAGGAAGTTCTATCCTTCTGTTAGAGATGAGGAGCTGCAGTACAGTCTGTACTGATTTACCCAAGATTCTTTAGACAGAATCTGGCAGTGCAGGAGCTTGAACTTAAACTTGCTAAGTCTTAATAGGACAGTCCTATATTTCTGATATTAATTTGTTTTTGAGATCAAAGTAAAATAAAATCATGAAATGTTGAGCAACTTGATATTCATATCAACTTAGCTAAACTGAATACTACCAGATTAAAAGATACTCTTCAAAGATTTCTATCTATAATTTGAAAGTGTAACTTAACAGAGAAAGCAATCTGATGATACATAATAAGAAATTGAAGTCAAGAAAGAGAAAAAGAAACTAATTTTAAATAGAAATAAATTGTTACTTCCCTATTGAAATGAACATCATTTTCTTTCAAAGATCATGGAATGTCCACCATTTGTGTAAAAAAAATACAGGTGAAGAAAAGTGGGAATGCCCTCAGGGAAACACTGATTGGTCACCATATCTCAATATGATCTCTGTCTTTGGAGGATATCCTAGGAGAATTCCCCTGATAAATCCAATGACCCTGGCAAAGTCAGCAAAACCTTTGTGGTGATACTGAGACTAATGAAATATTGAGTGCATGCAGTTCTGTAGCACCCCCTTACTGTGGATTATTTTGAGTTGATTCTCCACCAAGGGACACATGATACTCTGGGTTATGGTCTGTCAGAAACCATAATCAAGGACTGAATCAGGATCTTCATTCTGGCAGTCATCCAGATATGGTGGATCTTTTGAATTATAATTTCATACTGTTGTATACTATTAAATAGTGGGACTTTTTCTGTAATAATACCATATTCTTGGTTTTCAAAGGTTCCTGTACCAGATGTCATGATGCCCAATAGTATGCTATTGCCAGCAGCTGCTTCAGAGAAATCTGAACGTGACACACCTGCAACCATTACAGCTGAGGGATCTGGGAAATATCCAGGTATGCAAGAAAAAGCCTAGACATGTAAAAGCTAGGTGTGGGCAATTTAGAAATAAAACTACTTGTTACTTAGTGAAGGGAATCTTTTTCTGGCTTGCTTATAGCCACAGAGATTAAAAAAAAAATGTAGCAAAGGGTCTGAATTTGGCTGAGCTGGTAGAAAGCACATGTATGCAGACTCCTTGCTTTTGGTGAAAGTAAAATCAAACAGCAATGCCTAGCCACTTTGACGGCAAGATCCTCCTTGCTTAACCAGTAACAAGGCCCAGTCCCAAAAGACAGGAGCTTTCACCATCAATGGGGAATGTTAGGTAAGTGATTTTGTCTTCATTTCCAGAAGCAGGTGTCTGATCCTGGACCCTTACTGTGTTATGCACTGGGAAATTTTGCTAGTTGTCACAGCATGCTCCTCTCTCTCTTCTCCAGCCATTCTCATCCTCTTTCTAATCATCTGTCCTACCTGTTGTCCCCATTTTTCTACTCTTTCCCTCTTTCTTATTCTTTATTTCCTTTTCTTGTTTGGTGTTCCCATTTTACCAATCAACTCCTACCTTCTGGCAAAGAAAAGCCCTATGCCACTGCTCGGCCAGATGCCACTGCCAATCTGATCATTGTGCATGAGTTTTATTCCTTTTTTCAAACTCCTGTTTGTCCTGCCCACTTTATTTTCTGGGACAAAGACAGTCTGTTATATTTTGCTAAGCTGACACATGGCATACCAGGTGCCTTTCTTGATTTCGGCTGAAAAAATAAATTAAAATGAATACTGTGGGCTTTCTCTTCTACTTGTGTAAAAGACACTTCACTTTTTCTAACTAGGTGAAAGTCCTGTGGATGAGAAAAGTACCCCTGGGACCGATGAATCAAAAACTGGAATGGAAATTAAGACTGAGGAACAGAAGCCACCCAAGGAATCTGCTGAAACACCTGATTGGAATAAGAGCAGCAGTAAAGATGTAAAGACCACTGACTCTATGACAGACCAGCTAAGTGAGCAGCAGAAGAAGCAACAGCTATCTGTTTCTGACCGCCATGTCTATAAGTACCGCTGTAACCATTGCAGCTTGGCTTTTAAGACTATGCAGAAGCTTCAGATACATTCCCAGTACCACGCTATTCGGGCGGCTACCATGTGTAGCCTTTGCCAACGTAGCTTCCGTACATTCCAGGCTTTAAAAAAACACTTGGAAGCAGGCCACCCTGAACTCAATGAAGCTGAACTTCAGCAGCTGTGTGCATCTTTACCAGTCAATGGTGAACTGTGGGGAGAAAGTGAAAGTATGGCACAAGACGATCATGCACTAGAACAGGAAATAGAAAGAGATTATGAGATGGACCAGGAAGGTAAAGCAAGTCCTGTAGGAAGTGATAGTAGCTCTATTCCAGATGATATGGGCTCGGAACCAAAGCGGACCTTACCTTTTAGAAAAGGGCCAAATTTTACTATGGAAAAATTTCTAGATCCATCTCGCCCATACAAGTGTACAGTGTGTAAAGAGTCTTTCACCCAAAAGAACATTCTCTTGGTCCACTATAACTCAGTGTCCCATCTGCATAAACTCAAAAAGGTTTTGCAGGAAGCATCAAGTCCTGTCCCTCAAGAAACCAACAGCAGCACTGACAACAAACCCTATAAGTGCAGCATTTGTAATGTTGCATATAGCCAAAGTTCTACATTAGAAATCCATATGAGATCTGTGCTTCATCAGACAAAGGCAAGGGCTGCAAAGCTAGAACCAAGTGGTAATATAAGTAGCGGTAATAGTGTAGCAGGGAATGTGAATAGCCCCAGCCAAGGAATGCTAGAATCTGTGACCTTACCAGCAGTTAACAGCAAAGAAACACATTTAGATGCCAAAGAATTAAATAAAAAGCAAGCTTCTGAATTAATTTCTGCTCAGCCTACACATCACCCACCCCAGTCACCAGCACAACTTCAAATGCAACTACAGCACGAACTGCAACAACAAGCTGCGTTCTTTCAACCGCAGTTTCTAAATCCAGCTTTTTTGCCTCACTTTCCAATGACACCAGAAGCACTGCTCCAGTTTCAACAGCCTCAGTTCCTTTTCCCATTCTATATACCTGGGACAGAATTTAGCTTAAGCCCAGATCTGGGTTTGCCTGGTTCTGCCACGTTTGGTATGCCTGGGATGGCTGGTATGACAGGATCACTGCTTGAAGATTTGAAGCAGCAGATACAAACTCAGCACCATGTTGGCCAAACTCAGCTACAGATACTGCAGCAACAGGCACAACAGTATCAGTCCACCCAACCCCAACTTCAGTCCCAAAAGCAGCAGCAGCAAAGTAGTAAGCTGATGAAAGCAGAGCAAAATACCTTAGTAAGTACAGACTGCCAGCTGATAAAGGATATGCCATCATATAAGGAGTCAGAAGAAGTTTCTGAAAAACACGAGAAGCCAAAGCAAGAATTTACGAATGAGAATGAAGGACTAAAAGAAAACAAAGATATGAAGAAGCCAAAATCCTCAGAACCAGCCATCCCACCACCCAGAATAGCTTCTGGAGCAAGGGGGAATGCAGCCAAAGCTTTGCTGGAGAACTTTGGGTTTGAGTTAGTTATCCAATACAATGAGAACAGACAAAAAGTGCAGAAAAAAAGCAAGACTGGGGATGGTGAAAACACAGACAAACTGGAGTGTGGAACCTGCAGTAAGCTTTTTTCCAACATTCTTATTTTGAAGAGTCATCAAGAACACGTGCATGGACATTTTTTTCCTTATGGAGCATTAGAAAAATTTGCCCGACAGTACAGGGAGGCGTATGACAAACTTTATCCAATTTCTCCATCTTCTCCAGAAACACCACCGCCTCCACCACCACCTCCACCGCCGCCTCCTCCTCCTCCTCCTCCAACTCCTTCTCAGCCTTCTTCAGCTGGAGCTGGAAAAATTCAGAACGCAGCTCCCACACCTTTGCAGGCCCCACCACCTACACCTCCACCACCGCCTCCTCCACCACCACCTCCACCTCCTCCACCACCACCACCATCAGCCCCACCTCAAGTCCAGCTTCCGGTTTCACTTGATCTCCCACTTTTCCCTCCAATCATGATGCAGCCAGTGCAACACCCTGCACTGCCTCCTCAGCTTGCCCTCCAGCTTCCACCAATGGATACTTTATCTGCTGATCTTACCCAGCTTTGCCAGCAGCAGCTAGGATTAGATCCCAATTTCCTGCGGCACTCTCAGTTCAAGCGTCCTCGTACAAGAATCACAGATGACCAGTTAAAAATCTTGCGGGCTTATTTTGATATTAACAATTCTCCAAGTGAAGAGCAGATCCAAGAAATGGCTGAGAAATCTGGTCTTTCGCAGAAAGTTATCAAGCACTGGTTTCGAAATACGCTGTTTAAAGAGCGACAGAGAAATAAGGATTCGCCATATAACTTCAGCAATCCTCCTATAACAGTATTGGAAGATATCAGAATAGATCCTCAACCTTCAGCTGTAGAACCCTACAAGTCTGATGCGTCTTTCAGCAAGAGGTCATCCAGGACTCGGTTTACTGACTACCAGCTTCGTGTCCTCCAAGACTTCTTTGATACTAATGCTTATCCAAAGGATGATGAAATCGAACAGCTTTCAACTGTACTTAACCTACCTACTCGAGTTATTGTCGTATGGTTCCAAAATGCACGACAGAAAGCTCGCAAAAGCTACGAGAACCAAGCTGAAACTAAAGACAATGAGAAAAGGGAACTGACGAATGAGCGTTACATCCGAACCAGTAACATGCAGTATCAGTGCAAAAAGTGCAGTGTGGTTTTTCCCAGGATCTTTGATTTAATTACGCACCAGAAAAAGCAGTGTTATAAAGACGAAGATGATGATGCTCAAGATGAAAGCCAAACTGAAGACTCTATGGATGCCTCTGATCAAACAGTGTATAAGAACTGTACAGTTTCTGGCCAAAATGACTCGTCAAAAAGCTTGACAGTCACAGCAGCAAGCTCTGGCTCTGGTTCTAGTACTCCTTTGATTCCGTCACCCAAACCAGAACCTGAGAAGGCTTCTCCTAAACCAGAGTCCACAGAAAAACCAAAACAAAATGAAACCTCCTCTAAGCAAACAGATACAGCTTCCCAAAGCACCAAACCAGTACAGTCTACTCCAGTAACATCTTCTGACCCTCAGCCCTCAGCTTCTCAACCACCCCAACAAAAGCAATCCCAGATTGTAGGGAGACCTCCTTCTGCATCACAAAACACACCTGTTCCTTCCAGTCCTTTGCCAATTTCAATGACTTCTCTACAGAACAGTCTACCTCCTCAGTTATTACAGTATCAGTGTGATCAGTGTACAGTTGCCTTTCCAACTCTAGAACTTTGGCAAGAGCACCAGCACATGCATTTCCTAGCAGCTCAAAACCAATTTCTTCACTCACAGTTTTTAGAAAGACCAATGGATATGCCCTACATGATATTTGACCCAAATAATCCTTTGATGACTGGACAGTTACTTAACAGTTCTCTTGCTCAGATGCCACCACAAACTGGCTCATCACATACAGCACACCCTGCTACAGTTTCTGGTTCCCTGAAACGGAAACTAGATGATAAAGAAGACAATAACTGTAGTGAGAAGGAGGGAGGAAACAGTGGGGAAGATCAACATCGTGATAAACGTTTAAGAACTACGATTACTCCAGAGCAGCTGGAAATACTCTACGAAAAGTACCTGCTAGATTCCAATCCCACCAGAAAGATGCTAGATCATATTGCACGTGAAGTGGGACTGAAAAAGAGAGTCGTACAAGTCTGGTTTCAGAACACGAGAGCCCGGGAAAGAAAGGGACAATTCCGTGCAGTTGGTCCAGCCCAGTCACATAAAAGATGTCCTTTTTGTCGAGCTCTGTTTAAAGCAAAATCTGCTTTAGAAAGTCACATCCGCTCTCGACATTGGAACGAAGGAAAACAGGCCGGCTATAGTTTGCCTCCAAGCCCTTTGATATCAAATGAAGATGGAGGAGAAAGTCCACAAAAGTACATCTTTTTTGATTACCCATCACTGTCATTAGCAAAAACTGAACTATCAAGCGAAAATGAATTAGCCTCCACTGTATCAACCCCTGTTAGCAAAACTGCAGAAATGTCACCGAAGAACCTTTTAAGTCCTTCTTCTTTTAAAGCAGAGTCTAGTGAGGATATAGAAAATTTGAATGCCCCTCCTGCTGACTCTGGGTATGATCAAAACAAGACTGACTTTGATGAGACTTCATCAATTAATACAGCAATCAGTGATGCCACAACAGGGGATGAGGGGAACAATGAAATGGAAAGCACAACTGGCAGTTCAGGGGATGCGAAACCTGCATCACCCCCCAAAGAACCAAAACCTCTTGTGAATGACACGCTACCAAAAGCAGCAACTACACCTACAAATGAGAATACTGATGATAAATTTCTCTTTTCCCTAACAAGCCCTTCAATACACTTCAGTGAAAAAGATGGCGACCACGACCAAAGTTACTACATTACTGATGATCCTGATGATAATGCCGACCGCAGTGAAACTTCAAGCATAGCTGATCCAAGTTCACCTAACCCATTTGGAGCTAGCAATCCCTTTAAATCAAAAAACAGTGATCGGCCAGGTCACAAACGTTTCCGAACACAAATGAGTAACCTTCAGCTTAAAGTTCTCAAGGCTTGCTTTAGTGACTACCGGACTCCAACCATGCAGGAATGTGAAATGCTAGGAAATGAGATTGGTCTGCCCAAACGTGTGGTTCAGGTCTGGTTTCAGAATGCCCGGGCTAAAGAAAAGAAATTCAAAATTAACATAGGGAAGCCATTCATGATAAATCAGACTGGACCTGACGGGACGAAGCCAGAATGTTCTCTGTGTGGCGTGAAATATTCTGCACGTTTGTCCATAAGAGATCATATCTTTTCCAAACAACATATTACAAAAGTGAGAGAAACTGTGGGAAGTCAGCTAGACCGGGAGAAAGATTATTTAGCTCCTACAACGGTTAGACAGCTGATGGCACAGCAAGAATTGGATCGCATAAAGAAGGCTACTGATGTGCTAGGATTAACAGTTCAGCAGCCAGGCATGATGGACAGCAGTTCTCTTCATGGTATCAGTTTGCCAGCAGCTTATCCAGGACTCCCTGGCCTTCCTCCTGTTCTTCTGCCTGGAATGAATGGTCCATCCTCCTTACCTGGATTTCCACAAAGTTCAAACAGTAAGTCTATAAGGGGATGATTTTCTCGTTTCATTAATTTGATCATCTTGCACAGTCACCATCCCCTTCTAAGACAAAACATATTATGCATTCATATCATGCTGGTTAAACTTGTGTGAATAGCTAATAAGTACTCCTATGGGGTATACTCAGTACATTTCTCCAGTGATGCTGTAGCCTGCATGATACATCTGACTTCTCAAAAAAAAAAAAAAAAAAAAAAAAATAAAGAGAGAGAGAAATGTTTTTAGCCAATACTAGTTTTTTTCTAGCAAAAGCAATAGAAATATATAATTGTTATACTTATTTTTTTGTTTTGAATAATACTCCTTTAGTCAAAACATGGGTTAGAATTTTGTATGTAATTTTTTGTATGCAAATATTTAATGTAATATCTCATTAAGCGCAAAATAGATTCTCACATTGTCAGTTTATCAGGCAAGTGGTTCATCCCTTAGACTACTCCAATCTGTTGTTTAATCCAGAATAAATATTTAATATAAATGCTGCCCAGGACCCTCTATTATATTTCTGAATAACTGCCTGCTGAAATAAAAAGGGTTTATGGAAGGAGATTTGTAAAGGCAGTTTCAATTGTAATGCAAATTCCACTTTATAAAGTCACTATAGACATGCACCTCTTCATTTGGGCTTGCTCTTCTAACGAAACACCCAACTTGCTTTCTAGACAGTTTTGACTCTCATGTGACTCTGGGTTTCACTCACGTTGGAAAGCACTCCCTCTTGCAATACTGATGTTAAGGAACCAAGTTTTCTGCAGCTGGATTTTTTTAGTCCTCGAAGAATGAGCCTGATGTGTTTCTTGAAGTAGGCTCCAGTTTTGCACTCTAGGTTCATTTGACTGCAGCCTTGCAGACTGCAGCTGTCATGGTCATCTTCTAATTTTGCATATTCATATCAAATATGTGCACAAAAGAGTTAGGAAGCTAGTTAAGACCCTTCATCTCATTTTACCCAGTAATCCCACCTGCTGTTGATCTCTAAACTTTGCTTTAGAAAGCAACACACTTTGGCAAGTAAAATAACGTCTTAATCACCAATGTTATTAGACATACTGAGATTGTAGCAGTGTCTTCTCTCCTACCCAGGTCTACTTTGATTGATGATGATCATGTTATTGTTTCCCTAAGTGGTGGTCAAAGCATCTTGTTTTTCTCTTCATCGGATCAGAGAGGCTTTCCTTCTACAATGGAGTCTCTGGCTGAGTGCCCTCTGGCTTTTGTCAAACAGTTATTGGCACAGAGATTGCATATAAAGGAAATATAAAGTTGCTGTATTTCCTTCTTAATGGCATACAGTGTCCCGGTCCTAAAATGGCTGGTATTGTTCATTAAAATTATAGACGTGGTTTCTCTATATAACTTTGCTAAATAGCTTTGGCTAGGTTGGCCTTCAGGTAAAAAGGGCTTCAGAAAACTCAGGGTTTGTCTATATGGCTTAAAGAAATTTGCTTGGATATATATTCTTTTATTTCAATACCAGGAAGTTCCCATGCAAAGTGTGTCTGGGGAATGGTCCTGGACTCATGGACCCACCCTCTAGGCTGTGCTCAGGAGTTGTTTAGGAGGAGGCTATCTGGCCTAGGCCAAAACAGTGTCCACAATCATTCTTTCTCTTTAAATTTACAGGAGGTTTTCTCTCAGGTTCTGGGAAATGTTCCCTGATGCTCTTCAACTCACTGATACCAATGTAGCCTCAAAGTCTGTAAATTGTCCTGTTAATAATACAAAAAGCATTATTAGAGGCCAACTGTTCCATGCAATTCCATATTCAGATTTTCTAATTTCCAGCAAACACCTCTTCTTTGATATCACACACAGTGCACTGCCAATTGAGATGGATTTTTACCCTCTTTCATCTTTCATTTTCTTAAGGTTAATTAGCCCATTGTGGGCAAAGCCCACTGTGTAAACCAGCTACTAGAATCTTGTTGTTAACTTCCTCTTCTGCCATATGCTAAAAAGCCCCTACATCCCCCTTTTGTTGCCTGGAAAATACTTGCATACATAAATCTCCATTCCCTAATGATACATAATGGAGCAGTGATAGTGAGTGGAAAGGAAAAAAAAAAAAAAAAAAAAAGGAGATTATTTTAATCATTCATCATAGAAAAACAGTAATGTGTAATGTACTTAGATGTGCTCCAGTATATGCTCAACACTCGTATTTTCTGCACCTAATTAGCCCATTTCTATTTTCTTCTCTACCCTGCTCTGTCTGATAGCTCACATTCATATTTGATGCTAAGGATCACTTAAGAAGTATCTTTTTGGAAGCAAGCTTCCAAGCAAGCTTTTCCTTGGCTACAGTTCTTCTTGCAGCATGTATATTTTCAGCCAGCAGGACAATTGCTCTGCATCGTTCTTTGCATGAAGGATTTGCTGAAGCTCCCTGACGACTCACTGTCTTACAGTTCAAATCTACTTCTTGTGAATTCCACTGCAAGTGTAATTTCTTCTCTCTAGGACCTAAACCCAAAATGCACTTCAGAAGAAGCCTCACTGGGATCCCTTATATTAAAGTATTTACTTGTTTTTGCTGATGTTTATAGGGTTGATAACTGTTTTTCCTGTAGCAAAGCCCATCCATTCTGTCCTACATATTTGTTTAAGGGACAGTGTTAACATTAGTAAGATCCTCAATTTGAAAGAATATGTTTACCCAGACAGGCAACTATTAAAATCTAATTGTAAACATCATACTTAAAATTCTCCTTTGTGATTCGCTTTCCTCATTCTAGACAGAGAAGTAGCACTGATTAGTTTCACTGGTTAATAAAAGTTTATAAGGGATTTCACTTTCATGTTTGACCATCCAGTATTTTTTATGGATTTCCAAAATACAGAAAACCCAAATAAATTTTGCAAAGTACCATACTTTTTTAAATGCAGTATTTGCTTTTACAAAAGGTTTGAAATGGAACCCATGAAAATAATGCTAATTCACAAAAGATGGAATGATTCAAACTACAGTTAATTTTATCTTCTTTATATAGTGCTTAAACTAGATTATTACTTGTGAATATTAAATTTTGCAAAATAAGATCTCTTCATTTCTGAATAAAAGTAAATATTAACTTTAAATTCTGTTATTTTGTTCTTAAACAAATGAGTTTTATAGTCAGAATTATTGTGTGGTTCTGAGATTATGTATCAAAATCCTCTCACCTGGGAGATACATTTTTCTAGATAATGTAATTTTACCATGGGCATCAAATGCTGAGCAAGGTCTGAAAATTACTGCAGTGTTTGCTCAGCATAATTCCTAATAAGGAGTTATTTGATGGAATTCTAATTCATACAGAATTTTAGTTTCAGCCCATCTTTGTTCTTCAAGCTTCTTCTTATTTTCTGGGTGACTGTAGATAGAAGAGTTCACCTGCTGTTTTCAGCTCTTCTTAAAATTCACATTTTCTTTTTCCTTAGCTTTGTGTTTTGCCTATGATCCCTTGCAGAAAGCTTGTGCTTCATCTTGCTTCTAGCTATTGATACTGGTTCTATGAACCTTCTAATGTCATCACCATTACCATGGGTTCTTTGCACATCACTTAAGCCTGGGCTGCCTTGAAGATTCACAGCAGCTTTTTCCAAGAATGCACACATCACTTGGGTAATATGTACTTAGTGGGTTTTGAAATCTTATCAAGAGAGAAATTTGATTCAGCAGCAATGGCTTTCATTAGTGCATTAAATTCTGTTCCCTGCTTTTGGCCCATTGGTAGCAGTTTCATTTTTATATTTTTAGTCCTCCCATTCCTTCAAGTGAAAGAGAAGTCTCTCCTCTTTGATAGTCACTTAAAATAATTATCAGGGTTAGAATGTTTGCTCATGATTAGTGCATTTTCTACTCTGTATCTCTCTGTCTGTAAATCAAGCATTAGTTTCATCAGTTTTTTTAATTCAGTTTTGGAAACCCTCATTCCACATTTACCTTGCGATAAAACGAGTGGATTGCACTGTTCTAAAGCAATCTGTCTGGATATTTCACTGAATTATGTGTATTTCAACTATATTCCAAAGAATATCTGGAAAATGGAATAGATCTTGCCTGTTCTAGGCATCCTAACTGTGATTAGACTGAAGACATCAAAATCTACAAGGGTTGAAGAAACTGAGAATAAAATGAAATTGGAAAAAATCCTAAGTAAGTGGCAAACCCAAATAACCATGACAAAGCTGGGGCAACATTTCACGTTAACTGTATCATTCAGGTGTTTTCCATCTACACTCTTTATCATTTCATATATTTTCACTAGGCTCCACACACAATTGCCTGTTACTTCCTGTTGGAAGCATAGGAGCAAGTAATAGCATCTTCAATGTGATTGTGCACTAACTCTAGCAATTACCCACTTTTTAATTATAGCTGTTGTGACTTGTTTCACTGTACTATCTAATTTGTGCTCACAATGCATTTTAACTCCTTGGTGTTTAAATGGGACTAATGACACAGTGACAAACATTAAATGGCCTCTTTGTTAAATCTGATAATTGTTCTTTTTGAATCCTAATTACTTGATTCTTAAGTAAAGCTAAGCACCTGGATATTGATGATTTAAACATTATTCTTGTTCACTCCATTAGTGCTTCCTTGTGGCTAATACCTATCTAGCCTCCATTACAGAGCCTGCATTTATTGTTCTCTTATCCATGCCCTAGTAGGCTGTTGCTGACATAACTTCACTTTTACAGTTCCGTGTGCATGGTTCTCTTTTCTCTAGCAAACTGACTTGCCTGAAAAAACGACAATGGGTGTAATGTACAGCCTCTTACAGTCAGAGGCCTTTTCTACCCTGTGCCATCATTTAATTTTCTGACCAACTATACATCTCACAGAACTTGCTTTTTTAATAGACTGTTACCAGCCACTGCAGTGTATCTGGTACTTGAAAAAGAAAAGATTTCTTCCATTAAGTTATGAGGCATACTTCTTGTGTGTATGCACCCTCCAGACAGAACCAGTCCATCCTTAGGTTGCTTTCTCTAATGAGGTAGAGGACGTCATGCCTGCATGCTTCAAGTAAGCCAAGAACAGCAGCGTTCCTGTGTTAAAGTACTTTAGTGCTATTACCCTTATTTCCCAGCAAAGACTGCATTGACCTGATTGTTGTGGTAAAGAAAAGCTCAACTCTCAAAAATGAAAATGTAAGCTCTGTGGTGTCCCAGTAATGAATAGCATTGACCTGATTGCTGTTAGTTTTTTGAATGGTCATTTCCTGTTGATATTTACTTACCTAAACATCTTTCTTTATTATTATTGCATTTCCCCCCAGCAATTTGGATAAAGATTCCTTTTTATTTGAGATCTAATTACTTGTAGTGAGCGCCATAATTACCAGGTTTCTTAGGTGAAGGATGTGTGGGTTATATCATCCCAGAGGCATGATAAAAATTAGTTAAAATGAACAACAATGTAGAGATCTCTTAAAGCCTCAATTAGAGGGAAGCACTCTCACTGTGCTTAATGCTTCTTTTCTAATAATCTACTACCGAGCCTACAGAAGAAAATGAACAAAAAAAAGGAGAGTTCTATTTCTACAGGTATAAATCTGATCCAACCCATGGATCTGGGTTGACTTTCACTGCCTTTTTAGGACTGTCCTGTAGGCAGATGTTCATGTTTGACACCCGTGCCGGTAGAATC